>NC_067249.2:39746969-40050000 GCF_019359855.2 Lolium perenne | reverse complement strand
AATCATTGTGCCGCCATCTAACATTGCCTCACAACTCGAGCAACTATTCGTTAGCGGGCAATGGTCCAATGTGACGTTCCACGTCGAGGGGAGCGAGATCCACGCGCATTGGCTCATCATCGCCGTGCGGTCACCTGACCTGTTTTTCGCGGTGATGCCATCGACGACCAAGAGGGGGATGGTGCCAAAGAGGGTCATACAGATCACCAACATGAAGGCCGCTGTGCTCAGGGCCGTGATCCACTTCGTCTACACCGACGAATTGCCTCCTGTGAATGACGCAGTGGTGGCTGGAGAAATGCTCGCAGCTGCTCGCCGGTTCCGCCTGGAGAGGATGAAGGCCATGTGCGAGAACTTGGTCTCTCAGCTCGTCACAAAAGGCAACGCTCTGAGCATGCTGGAGCTGGCGTGGCGTCACCGCTGCAAGGAGCTCAAGCTATATTGCACCGAGTTCATCTCGCATGCAATGAAGTGATGGGAACTTTTTTTCATCTTGGACTTAATTTTTAGAAAAAATATGTTTCATCTTCAACTCGCTAGCTTATTCCCCAGTTTCTAGATTGTAATTTTACCAACACAACTTCTTTGTGAACTCTCCATCAGATTTATTTTTTCTATTTTAATAATTTTTACCGCTCAGTCCCTGTTTTTCTTTTAGATCAGACTGTAATTAATTTTTTCAACAACTTGGTTTCTAGATTAGTCCATGTTTCTATGCTTGACAAAGTTTTCATTTTTCGAGAAAACACAAAAAGCCTTTGCGTTTCATTTTATTGAAAAGAAAGAGATGAACATAGGTTTATCGGTTACAGCCCGCGGAAAGGGGCAGAACATGGAACGGTAAATCTGGGAAAAATTAGTGTACATCCCATGTGTTCGGCAAAACGACAATCAGGCCTCGTGCTCCAGCTCTCGCCCAGATGCCTGCCTCGTCGCTGATCTTGGTCACCACCCCAGGAACGGAGGGAGTTGCACCGTCGAAGACGAAGCCATTACGCTCCTTCCAGATCATCCACGGGATAAGAAGCGTCATCGAGGCAAGACCCTTGCGTAGGGTTTTAGGTGTCGCTTGCTTAGCTTCGAGCCACCAGGAGATCAGAGTGTCGTCCTGAGTCGGTGGCCTGCAGGTGGCGCGCAGCCAGGAGAGGACCTCAACCCACACCTGACGGGCAAAGCTACAGCCGGTGAAGAGGTGTTGTATCGTTTCCATGTCCTGGTCGCAGAGCAGGCATCTGGTATGGTGCGGCAGTCCCCGTCGCCGCAGATGCTCGGCCGTCCAGCATCGGTCGAGGTATGCCAGCTAGTGGAAAAATTTGACGCTGTGAGGCGCCCAGGTATTCCAGGTAAGCTGCCAGGCATCACAGAGCAGGCAGAGTAGGTGCCATTGCTGCTCCACTTCCAGATCATGGTGTCAGCCTGGTCTGAGAGCTGGATGTGCTCAAGCCGCCTCCAGAGCAGCAGATAGTCGCCAATCTCCTCGACGCGCAGGATGCCAGTAGTGGTGCGCCGCCGGCGCTTGGGGATGCAGACAAAGTTTTCACACACAAATAAAAAGGCAGGAAAAGATATTGTGGCTAATCTTTGCTTCGTAGTTCTATACACTGTCAATATACGGTATTTCCTTTTCGGGGACATTGGTAAGGTAAAACAAAATTCCAGGATATATGTTCAACGTTCAGGCTTTGTTCATACATTTTCTTCTCCCAGTAAGTTTCACAAACTGAACACCTATATAAGGAGCTCCTGAAAACAAATTGTTATTTATCATCAATTGTAGCAAGGTTGCTTTCGTTGTAAAGTCCTCATTTTATAAAATAAAAATAAGCAAGCAAGTGATGGTGAAGTAGTCCTGACAACCTGAGGGCGCAGAAAAAAGAAAGATTTTGCTTCAAGTGACAGCAAAACCTGATTTATTGGGAAGAGGGTAGCTAATATAAATGTTTCTATGCACAAAGCTGTGGTATCATTTTATGCATGGTTAAATAACTAAAAGGATTGTGTTCAAACGATCTCAATATTCTTCAAAATCAATCAATTGAAGCCGAAGAATACATAATTTTCAGTCAAACATTTTTTCGAGGATACACCATGGAAAGGTGTATCAATCGCATAGAAGAAAGCCAAAGAAGGCAAAGTCGATGCTGCCCACAAGGGGGAGCAGCTCCCCACGCACGCCTACTCTCCTAGCTGCCACGGGAGAAGACTAGGATCAAGGAAAACGAAAAGAGTGCCACGGAAGAGCTTGGCAAGCCGCCACCTATCAAACTCTGTGCTAATCCTGTCTCTAATGGTGAGGTGCGCCGCCGCCACACCGTTGAAGACCACATCGTTCCGGTGTCGCCAAATACACCAGAACACTAGGATGATCGCGGTCCACATGTCCCGCCTATGGGCCGCCAGGCAGGTACGCGAGGACCACCACTCCAGAAGGTCAGAGTCCGCCGCTGGGAGCCAGTCCTCCTTGCCCCAACAGCGAAGGGCCCAAAGCCAGACCTCTCGCGACACCACACAACCAAGGAGCAGATGCTGCAGGGACTCCGGCTCTTGGTCGCACAGAGGACATGCCGGCGGGCGAGGTAGACCACGTCTCTGAAGTCTATCAGCCGTCCAACAACGGTTCTTCGCGGCGAGCCACGCAAAGAACTTGCAACTGTAAGGGGCCCGGGAAAGCCAAATCTCATCGGAGATAGGAGCCCTCACCTGTCCCGCAAAGAAGGCACCATAGGCCGACTTGGCGGTGTAGCAACCGTCAGGCGACCATCTCCACAGGGGCAGATCCTCTCGCTCAGGGTCCAAATGGAAGTTGGCCAGCCTTTGTCAGAGTAAGAAAAACTCTGGGAGAGCCTCGGCGCTCATATCGGGGCCACAATCGCGAAGCCACTGGCCCGATAGGCCCTCCTTCACCGAGCATGCCACTGCTCTCCTCCTCGAGACCATACTAGCCACGTTCGGAGCGATCTCCGCCACTTTGGCACCATCAAGCCAGCGATCCGTCCAGAATCTTGCCCGGTCACCATTGCCCACCGCGTAACAGATAGCAGCGTCCGAGATCGCCATGCAGAGGCTGGGGAGTTGAATGTTGAACTCCGCCCAAGCCTTTGATGGGTCCACCTTTTGCAGCCACGCCCACCGACAGCGAAGAGCAAGGTTGAGGAGGCGGAGGTTTGGAATACCTAGGCCCCCTAGATGCTTGGGGGAAGCCACTTTGTCCCAGGCGACCAAGCAGTGACCACCTGAGATCTCCCGACGCCTTTCCAAAGGAAGGCGCGACAAATCTTCAACAACGCCTCAATGACCTTCGGAGGGATGTCCAGCGACATCATGGCGTGAACCGGGATCGCCGAGAGAGTAGTCTGGACCAGAATGGTCCTGCCTCCACGGGTGAGAAGGTTGGCGCACCACGGCTGCAGCCTATTGGCCGCACTATCCACCACGGGCTGTAGCTGCGCCGCTGTCACCTTTCTAAGTCCAAGGGGGAGTCCCAAGTACTTGAAAGGGAAAGAGGCCACCTCACAGCCTACGATAGAGCTGGCCAGGTCCACTTGCTCCTGAGAGCAGCGAATGGGGTGAAGCGAGCACTTGGCCATGTTCGTGCGCAGGCCCGATGCCACCCCAAAGTCCTCCACGATCTAAGCGCAGGTTTGGAGATCCAACCTGGTGGGTCTGATGAAGGTGACCACATCGTCGGCATACATCGAGGTGCGATGCCGGAAACCACTAGTGGAAAGCTCTGTGAGCAAGCCCACGTTCGCCGCCCTCTCAAACATGAGATGGAGAACATCCATCACCGTATCAAAGAGTAAAGGGGAGAGGGGGTCACCCTGGCGGAGTCCACGGCGGTTGAAGATGAGCGCCCCGGCCTGACCGTTGACCAACACACGGGTAGAGGCCGAGCTAAGAAGCCCGCCCACCATGGAGGTCCACCTACGGCCAAAGCCTAACCGGGACATCACCTCAAGGAGGAAAGCCCAATCCACAGTGTCGAACGCTTTGGTGATGTCAAGCTTCAGAAGGATGGCATCACGCTTAAGCGCATGCATCTTCCGGGCTGTATGATGCACCAACTGGAAGTTGTCATGAAGGCATCTCCCACGTATGAAAGCGCTCTGTTGCGGGCCAACCAGCTCCTCCATCCTGGGCGCAAGGCGAGAGGACAACACCTTGGCCATGAGCTTAGCCACACTGTGGATGAGGCTGATCGGTCGGAGATCCTTCACTTCCACCGCATCCGCCCGCTTGGGAAGCAAGGAGACCAGAGCTTGATTAGCCACATGGAGCCCTCGACAGTTCCCCTCCCACAGAGACTGAAAGGCCGCCATCACATCAAGCTTGATGATGGGCCAGCAAGCCACGTAGAACCTACCGGAAAAACCATCGGGCCCTGGCGCCTTGTCCAGCTCCTGAGAACGCACCACATCCCATATCTCCTCCTCGGTGAAAGGCCTATCGAGCTCCGAGAGGTCATGAGTCTGCACCCCGAGGAAGCCAAGATCGAGGGAGAAGTCTTGCTCCGGCGCCGTGCCCAACAACTCGCCGTAGAAAGAGTCCACGGCCTCGGCCTTCTTGTCCTGTTCCGCCACGAGGGTCCCGTCCACACTAAGTTGTGCAATGAAGTTCTTCTGCCGCCTATGGTTGGCGTGCAGGTGGAAGAACTTCGTGCAGGCATCACCCTCTACAAGCCACGTGATCCTCGACCGCTGTCGCGCTATCGTGCATTCTAGAGAGGCCAACCCAAGCAGCTTACGCTTGAGGAGGCGACGTGTAATATCCCAGGTTTAGATGCAACAAAATGAGAGAACACCAAAGTGTGCATTGCATTCTTGCATAGAAAATCCGGGGAATTTTCGCGCTTTCAAATAAAACTTACCACAGTCACTGAAGTTTCACTTGACTTGCTGGAATTGAAGTAGATCATCAAGTCAAGCGCTATAAACTTCACTGTGATCTTTGCTAAAACCTTATTTTGGGTAGAGATGATTTGATCTATGTATTAGATCAAATGGAATTAGATTTACAACAACACATTCTTTAGTAATCAAAACCTAACTTATTAACACTTAAAAGTTAGCAACTGCCTTTGTGTGTAATTTAATTCACTTCTAAACTTATTACCAAATAAGGTAAACCACATGGTCTAAAGTGCATAAAAGCCACACACTCTTATTTAAATCATAACTTATTAAGTAGATGGAATATCATAAAACTAAATCCATTTACATTACGAATTATAGTTCAAACTATTTGAATCAAACTAACTATGAGTATTTTGAAACTCATATGACCATGCCTTGGTGAAATCAAACCCAACTATCCAAAATTGAGGAATAACCTTCAACCTTAACCTTTTGACCAATATTATAATGTAAATCCAATCAAAGATGGTATGATGACTCATCCACAATAATACAACTCTCCATAAGATATTTAGTAACAAATGCCACTTGGCTATCCAAAAATAAATCATATGAGAGGATAATCTCTATGCCACATAGGATGAAAATATCTACATGACTTGCACTCCAAGCTATGCCACCTCATGCTCAAAGGATTGCTATGGATGAGGGCATGACAACCAAGCACCTTACTCATCAAACCAACACAAGAGTCACCACCTATGTGTCATGATACTAGAGCTTGCCCAAGCCTATAAATAGAGCCACACCCTTCATCCATTTGATCACTTGTAGCATGAAACAAGGGAGCACACACATAGAGCCACTCTATGCATTAGCTAGGAACAAGATGAAGAAGCTAGGAGGTGGAGGCATACCACAAGATGAAGGTTTATCAGATTTCCTGAAGAACAAGCTACAGAAGATATACCAAGGTAGAATTCCTAGGCAAACCATATATTTAGAGGATCATATCATCATCTCTTGAGTAGGACCTTAGGATATTCCAAGACATTGAGAAGTGAGAGAAGTTATAATACTAACCATAGCCATGTTCCTACAAAAATATTAGAGAAGTACTAATCCTAGTTGTTCAAGTCAATATTTAATCTTGGAGGTGAGAACCCTATTCCATTACCAATACTTTAGGAAACCAATTCCATAATCATCAAAACTTGGTATTAATTATAAACCTTAAGAATTTAGGATGAGTGTGATGAGAGGAATATTAAAGAGGGATTAGTAAGGAATGAGTGAATCTTGTCTAATGCATGATTATACCTTGTAGATATAGATGATAAGTTAAACCATATGATTAATAGATCTCATCTATCACATTACCTGACGGGCAAAGCTACAGCCGGTGAAGAGGTGTTGTATCGTTTCCATGTCCTGGTCGCAGAGCAGGCATCTGGTATGGTGCGGCAGTCCCCGTCGCCGCAGATGCTCGGCCGTCCAGCATCGGTCGAGGTATGCTAGCTAGTGGAAAAATTTGACGCTGTGAGGCGCCCAGGTATTCCAGGTAAGCTGCCAGGCATCACAGAGCAGGCAGAGTAGGTGCCATTGCTGCTCCACTTCCAGATCATGGTGTCAGCCTGGTCTGAGAGCTGGATGTGCTCAAGCCGCCTCCAGAGCAGCAGATAGTCGCCAATCTCCTCGACGTGCAGGATGCCAGTAGTGGTGCGCCGCCGGCGCTTGGGGATGCAGACAAAGTTTTCACACACAAATAAAAAGGCAGGAAAAGATATTGTGGCTAATCTTTGCTTCGTAGTTCTATACACTGTCAATATACGGTATTTCCTTTTCGGGGACATTGGTAAGGTAAAACAAAATTCCAGGATATATGTTCAACGTTCAGGCTTTGTTCATACATTTTCTTCTCCCAGTAAGTTTCACAAACTGAACACCTATATAAGGAGCTCCTGAAAACAAATTGTTATTTACCATCAATTGTAGCAAGGTTGCTTTCGTTGTAAAGTCCTCATTTTATAAAATAAAAATAAGCAAGCAAGTGATGGTGAAGTAGTCCTGACAACCTGAGGGCGCAGAAAAAAGAAAGATTTTGCTTCAAGTGACAGCAAAACCTGATTTATTGGGAAGAGGGTAGCTAATATAAATGTTTCTATGCACAAAGCTGTGGTATCATTTTATGCATGGTTAAATAACTAAAAGGATTGTGTTCAAACGATCTCAATATTCTTCAAAATCAATCAATTGAAGCCGAAGAATACATAATTTTCAGTCAAACATTTTTTCGAGGATACACCATGGAAAGGTGTATCAATCGCATAGAAGAAAGCCAAAGAAGGCAAAGTCGATGCTGCCCACAAGGAGGAGCAGCTCCCCACGCACGCCTACTCTCCTAGCTGCCACGGGAGAAGACTAGGATCAAGGAAAACGAAAAGAGTGCCACGGAAGAGCTTGGCAAGCCGCCACCTATCAAACTCTGTGCTAATCCTGTCTCTAATGGTGAGGTGCGCCGCCGCCACACCGTTGAAGACCACATCGTTCCGGTGTCGCCAAATACACCAGAACACTAGGATGATCGCGGTCCACATGTCCCGCCTATGGGCCGCCGGGCAGGTACGCGAGGACCACCACTCCAGAAGGTCAGAGTCCGCCGCTGGGAGCCAGTCCTCCTTGCCCCAACAGCGAAGGGCCCAAAGCCAGACCTCTCGCGACACCACACAACCAAGGAGCAGATGCTGCAGGGACTCCGGCTCTTGGTCGCACAGAGGACATGCCGGCGGGCGAGGTAGACCACGTCTCTGAAGTCTATCAGCCGTCCAACAACGGTTCTTCGCGGCGAGCCACGCAAAGAACTTGCAACTGTAAGGGGCCCGGGAAAGCCAAATCTCATCGGAGATAGGAGCCCTCACCTGTCCCGCAAAGAAGGCACCATAGGCCGACTTGGCGGTGTAGCAACCGTCAGGCGACCATCTCCACAGGGGCAGATCCTGTCGCTCAGGGTCCAAATGGAAGTTGGCCAGCCTTTGTCAGAGTAAGAAAAACTCTGGGAGAGCCTCGGCGCTCATATCGGGGCCACAATCGCGAAGCCACTGGCCCGATAGGCCCTCCTTCACCGAGCATGCCACTGCTCTCCTCCTCGAGACCATACTAGCCACGTTCGGAGCAATCTCCGCCACTTTGGCACCATCAAGCCAGCGATCCGTCCAGAATCTTGCCCGGTCACCATTGCCCACCGCGTAACAGATAGCAGCGTCCGAGATCGCCATGCAGAGGCTGGGGAGTTGAATGTTGAACTCCGCCCAAGCCTTTGATGGGTCCACCTTTTGCAGCCACGCCCACCGACAGCGAAGAGCAAGGTTGAGGAGGCGGAGGTTTGGAATACCTAGGCCCCCTAGATGCTTGGGGGAAGCCACTTTGTCCCAGGCGACCAAGCAGTGACCACCTGAGATCTCCCGACGCCCTTTCCAAAGGAAGGCGCGACAAATCTTCAACAACGCCTCAATGACCTTCGGAGGGATGTCCAGCGACATCATGGCGTGAACCGGGATCGCCGAGAGAGTAGTCTGGACCAGAATGGTCCTGCCTCCACGGGTGAGAAGGTTGGCGCACCACGGCTGCAGCCTATTGGCCGCACTATCCACCACGGGCTGTAGCTGCGCCGCTGTCACCTTTCTAAGTCCAAGGGGGAGTCCCAAGTACTTGAAAGGGAAAGAGGCCACCTCACAGCCTACGATAGAGCTGGCCAGGTCCACTTGCTCCTGAGAGCAGCGAATGGGGTGAAGCGAGCACTTGGCCATGTTCGTGCGCAGGCCCGATGCCACCCCAAAGTCCTCCACGATCTAAGCGCAGGTTTGGAGATCCAACCTGGTGGGTCTGATGAAGGTGACCACATCGTCGGCATACATCGAGGTGCGATGCCGGAAACCACTAGTGGAAAGCTCCGTGAGCAAGCCCACGTTCGCCGCCCTCTCAAACATGAGATGGAGAACATCCATCACCGTATCAAAGAGCAAAGGGGAGAGGGGGTCACCCTGGCGGAGTCCACGGCGGTTGAAGATGAGCGCCCCGGCCTGACCATTGACCAACACACGGGTAGAGGCCGAGCTAAGAAGCCCGCCCACCATGGAGGTCCACCTACGGCCAAAGCCTAACAGGGATATCACCTCAAGGAGGAAAGCCCAATCCACAGTGTCGAACGCTTTGGTGATGTCAAGCTTCAGAAGGATGGCATCACGCTTAAGCGCATGCAGCTTCCGGGCCGTATGATGCACCAACTGGAAGTTGTCATGAAGGCATCTCCCACGTATGAAAGCGCTCTGTTGCGGGCCAACTAGCTCCTCCATCCTGGGCGCAAGGCGAGAGGACAACACCTTGGCCATGAGCTTAGCCACACTGTGGATGAGGCTGATCGGTCGGAGATCCTTCACTTCCACCGCATCCGCCCGCTTGGGAAGCAAGGAGACCAGAGCTTGATTAGCCACATGGAGCCCCCGACAGTTCCCCTCCCACAGAGACTGAAAGGCCGCCATCACATCAAGCTTGATGATGGGCCAGCAAGCCACGTAGAACCTACCGGAAAAACCATCGGGCCCTGGCGCCTTGTCCAGCTCCTGAGAACGCACCACATCCCATATCTCCTCCTCGGTGAAAGGCCTATCGAGCTCCGAGAGGTCATGAGTCTGCACCCCGAGGAAGCCAAGATCGAGGGAGAAGTCTTGCTCCGGCGCCGTGCCCAACAACTCGCCGTAGAAAGAGTCCACGGCCTCGGCCTTCTTGTCCTGTTCCGCCACGAGGGTCCCGTCCACACTGAGTTGTGCAATGAAGTTCTTCTGCCGCCTATGGTTGGCGTGCAGGTGGAAGAACTTCGTGCAGGCATCACCCTCTACAAGCCACGTGATCCTCGACCGCTGTCGCGCTATCGTGCATTCTAGAGAGGCCAACCCAAGCAGCTTACGCTTGAGGAGGCGACGTGTAATATCCCAGGTTTAGATGCAACAAAATGAGAGAACACCAAAGTGTGCATTGCATTCTTGCATAGAAAATCCGGGGAATTTTCGCGCTTTCAAATAAAACTTACCACGAGTCTTTGAAGTTTCACTTGACTTGCTGGAATTGAAGTAGATCATCAAGTCAAGCGCTATAAACTTCACTGTGATCTTTGCTAAAACCTTATTTTGGGTAGAGATGATTTGATCTATGTATTAGATCAAATGGAATTAGATTTACAACAACACATTCTTTAGTAATCAAAACCTAACTTATTAACACTTAAAAGTTAGCAACTGCCTTTGTGTGTAATTTAATTCACTTCTAAACTTATTACCAAATAAGGTAAACCACATGGTCTAAAGTGCATAAAAGCCACACACTCTTATTTAAATCATAACTTATTAAGTAGATGGAATATCATAAAACTAAATCCATTTACATTACGAATTATAGTTCAAACTATTTGAATCAAACTAACTATGAGTATTTTGAAACTCATATGACCATGCCTTGGTGAAATCAAACCCAACTATCCAAAATTGAGGAATAACCTTCAACCTTAACCTTTTGACCAATATTATAATGTAAATCCAATCAAAGATGGTATGATGACTCATCCACAATAATACAACTCTCCATAAGATATTTAGTAACAAATGCCACTTGGCTATCCAAAAATAAATCATATGAGAGGATAATCTCTATGCCACATAGGATGAAAATATCTACATGACTTGCACTCCAAGCTATGCCACCTCATGCTCAAAGGATTGCTATGGATGAGGGCATGACAACCAAGCACCTTACTCATCAAACCAACACAAGAGTCACCACCTATGTGTCATGATACTAGAGCTTGCCCAAGCCTATAAATAGAGCCACACCCTTCATCCATTTGATCACTTGTAGCATGAAACAAGGGAGCACACACATAGAGCCACTCTATGCATTAGCTAGGAACAAGATGAAGAAGCTAGGAGGTGGAGGCATACCACAAGATGAAGGTTTATCAGATTTCCTGAAGAACAAGCTACAGAAGATATACCAAGGTAGAATTCCTAGGCAAACCATATATTTAGAGGATCATATCATCATCTCTTGAGTAGGACCTTAGGATATTCCAAGACATTGAGAAGTGAGAGAAGTTATAATACTAACCATAGCCATGTTCCTACAAAAATATTAGAGAAGTACTAATCCTAGTTGTTCAAGTCAATATTTAATCTTGGAGGTGAGAACCCTATTCCATTACCAATACTTTAGGAAACCAATTCCATAATCATCAAAACTTGGTATTAATTATAAACCTTAAGAATTTAGGATGAGTGTGATGAGAGGAATATTAAAGAGGGATTAGTAAGGAATGAGTGAATCTTGTCTAATGCATGATTATACCTTGTAGATATAGATGATAAGTTAAACCATATGATTAATAGATCTCATCTATCACATAAAATAATAAGTATATCACTAGTAGTTAACCCCAGACCAATCCTCATGCCTTGTATGGAGGAGTAACCCTAGCTAGCCAATAAAACATAATCAAAGCTTATACTTATACCCAATTCTTGCTTGTGTATCCCATGGGTAATCCCAAATAAAAACCCTAGACCACATTTGAATCCAAGTACCACTTGGGATCATGAAAAGAACCCTGCCATGCCTCATGCCTACTTATAATGCAACTTAATAAAGAGTATGCAAAACTCTAAACCCTTAGAAATAACTATCCACATAAAATCATGAACTAATCCCATTCTTAATACCATTTAACTTAAACCCTAGCCATAATTATAAATATGGGAACAAATCATATTGTTAAGTACTAGCTCAACCTAATCATGTGTTCATTATGCACAAGTTATAAATTTCCAAACCACTTAAATAGATTTGGTTCTCAAATGAAAAAGGAATTGAGATAAAAATCTAAATCTATTTCTATGTTAATTAAACCTCACAACATATCAATCCAATCAAAAATTCAATGTTTATGTAAACAACAAAATGATACAGTAAGCATTATTATCAATTTATGTTGATATTCAAATAATTTAGAACCTGCAAAACAAAGCAGAAATCAATTTAAATTCAAATCTCAAATTCAAACCAGAAAATAGAAAATAGAAATAAGAAAAAGAGAGAGACTTACCTGGTGGACCGCAGCAGCCCAGCAGACCAGCCCACGTCGAGGCCCAGCAAAGGACCAAGAGCAACTCAGCCCAAGCCAGATACCGATTCGAGGGCTTTAAAAATCGTGCAAAGGAGAGAAGCTCTCTTCTCCTTCTTCCCCGGCGTCGACAGCGCAGAGAAGGGCGATGGCCACGTCGTCGTTGGCGATAAGGACCATCCGGACACCGCCAAAGCTTCTAGAACTTCCCCCTATATCTCTCGCGTCCGTCTTATCCCTTGTGCATCCAGATTCGTGCCCAATTGCACTTCACAGTTGCGTGTGGTTGGCACGTCCGTTGGGAACCCCAAGAGGAAGGTGTGATGCGCACAGCGGCAAGTTTCCCTCAGTAAGAAACCAAGGTTTAATCGGACCAGTAGGAGTCAAGAAGCACGTTGAAGGTTGATGGCGGCGAGATGTAGTGCGGCGCAACACCAGTGATTCCGGCGCCAACGTGGAACCTGCACAACACAACCAAGATACTTTGCCCCAACGAAACAGTGAGGTTGTCAATCTCACCGGCTTGCTGTAACAAAGAGTTAACCGTATTGTGTGGAAGATGATTGTTTGCAGAAAAAAAGAGAACAAAGATTGCGATGAGATTGTATTTCAAGAAAGAGAATTGGACCGGGGTCCACAGTTCACTAGAGGTGTCTCTCCCATAAGACGAACAGCATGTTGGGTGAACAAATTACAGTTGGGCAATTGACAAATAAAGAGAGCATGACCATGCACATACATATCATGATGAGTATAGTGAGATTTAATTGGGCATTACGACAAAGTACATAGACCGCCATCCAACTGCATCTATGCCTAAAAAGTCCACCTTCAGGTTATCATCCGAACCCCCTCCAGTATTAAGTTGCTAACAACAGACAATTGCATTAAGTATTGCGCGTAATGTAACTAGTGACTACATCCTTGAACATAGCACTAATGTTTTATCCCTAGTGGCAACAGCACATCCATAACCTTAGTGGTTCTTGTCACTCCTCCAGATTCACGGAGGCATGAACCCACTATCGAGCATAAATACTCCCTCTTGGAGTTACTAGCATCAACTTGGCCAGAGCATCTACTAATAACGGAGAGCATGCAAGATCATAAACAACACATAAGCATAGCTTTGATAATCAACATAACAAGTATTCTCTATTCATCGGATCCCAACAAACGCAACATATAGAATTACAGATAGATGATCTTGATCATGTTAGGCAGCTCACAAGATCCGACAATGATAGCACAATGGGGAGAAGACAACCATCTAGCTACTGCTATGGACCCATAGTCCAGGGGTAGACTACTCACACATCACACCGGAGGCGACCATGGCGGCGTAGAGTCCTCAGGAGATGATTCCCCTCTCCGGCAGTGGTGCGGAGGCGATCTCTGGATCCCCCGAGATGGGATCGGCGGCGGCGGCGTTCCGGAAGGTTTTCCGTATCGTGGCTCTCGATCGGGGTTTTCGTCACGGAGACTTTTTATAGGCGAAAGGGCAGGTCAAGAGGCGGCACGGGGGCCCCACACCACAGGGCCGCGCGGCCAAGGGGGGGCCGCGCGCCCTAGGGTGTGGCCCCTCCGTGGCCCCTCTTCGTCTCTCCTTCGGACTGGAAGCTTCGTGGAAAAATAGGCCCCGGGCTTTGATTTCGTCCAATTCCGAGAATATTTCCTTACTAGGATTTACGAAACCAAAAACAGCAGAAAACAAAGAATCGGCACTTCGGCATCTTGTTAATAGGTTAGTTCCAGAAAATGCACAAATATGACATAAAGTGTGCATAAAACATGTAGATAACATCAATAATGTGGCATGGAACATAAGAAATTATCGATACGTCGGAGACGTATCAGAGGGCTCGGAGCCAGAAGAATTTCACCATTCCCTTTCTCAGCACATCGCCGGCAATGGCGAAATCGAGCTCAACTCCGGCGGTCATCGACGTCATCGACCACACCATCATTCTCAGGGTGAGCTTGCGCATCTGTAGGGCTTACTCTTGCATCCTAGAAGTATCTGTAGCTCCAGATTGATGGTTGGCCGGAGTGCACCGCCGCGGGACATGGTCGCCGGCGTAGCTCCGGTGATCCCCTTACGAAACCAACACCACCATCAGTCTCAGCATGTCGAGGAGAGTCGAAAACCATGAGTAGTTCATCCCGGGAGGCCGTAAACTGGCGGCGCCGTCGTCTACTGGTCGCCGGCGTCTAGCCGTCGATGGAGTCGACATGGCGTGTGGGGCCACTGGTCGTTGTTGACTGGTCGTTGCCATCATGGCAGCTGACCCAGTCAATGACCCCACCTGTCAGCCTGTGTGGGTAGAAACGAACCGGTACGTTTAGTATTTAGGTTTAATTTTAAAACCAGTAAATATCAGAAACTTTGCAAAATCATAGAAAATTCATATTAACTCAGAAAATTATGAATAATATATCAAAATGCTCAAAAAAATAAACTCTATTCAAATAAAATATAAAACAAAAATGTGTGTCAAAATCAAAAGTCACTTATTTTTAACCTTATTAATTATGCCATTTCAATTGTTTAAAATACAATTTGAATTCAATAATTAGTGAAGTTTCAAATTTAAATTTTAACTATTCAGTAACTAAATAAAATATTAAGATTAGTTTCATTATCATGTTTCATTTACTTAAATATTAGTGATAATTTATAAACCCTAATTTGCAAATTACCATTTTCTATTTTCTTTAAATAACAATAAAACAAGAAAATATTAAAAGCCCATATCATTTTGGTAGCTCAACAATTACTTACTTAAACATTCTTTAGTTAACAAGTTATTATTTTTGAACCTCATAATCATAAAACCCTAGTTTCTAATTAAACCCTAACTAGTAATTAGTTAATTCTTAAACCTCTAAAAATTAATAACATGTTAAATTTAGTAATAACTTTATTTCAAGTACTTAAACACATTAACTCTAGTACCAAGTATTACTTAAGAATTGGATCATAATTTAGAAACCCTAGTTTCAATTTGAGTAAGACCTTGATCCCATTATTTCATGTGATCATCCTAAATTAGTGCAACCCTAAAACCCTAGGGGTTTAGCCCATATGATTATAACCACTTCACCTTTAGGTGTAGAAGCTTAATAAACAACCAATGAGTGCATACTCATGATCCACTAAAATAAAATCAATTCACCTGAGACCATCATTTCATGTCTTTATCCTTGAATAAAACTTGTCTAACCAATTAGTACCACCTAGGTATAAACCCTAACTTTTTAATTGGATTAGTACCATTGATCACCATACCACACCATTAGAATCAACCTCAACCATCATAATTTAGTAGAACCATAATTATGAACCCTAGCATCAACCTTGTGTAATAATTCACAACACATGTTACTATCCCACTAAACCCTACTTAGGAAATGATAAGCCACTTAGCTTAGAAACCATTAGAGATTATTTAGTAAAACAAATGTGAAGCCATAGTAAACCTAATAGCAAATCTATAGAACCATCTTGATAACCATCCTTTAATATGATGCATAGAAGGAACCATGGTAATAACCCTATCAATACTTGCTACATATAAACCCATTCTACTTAAAGAACCCAACTAGTTCCTATTAGTGAACTAAATGAACCCAATAATAAACCCTAGAGTTACATAGCTCTTATGTATAGTAGTGAAGGAGATATGCCCTAGAGGCAATAATAAAGTGGTTATTATTTATATCTTTATGTTTATGATAAATGTTTATATATCATGCTATAATTGTATTAACCGAAACATTAGTACATGTGTGATATGTAGACAAACAAGAAGTCCCTAGTATGCCTCTTAAACTAGCTTGTTGATTAATGGATGATTAGTTTCATAATCATGAACATTGGATGTTATTAATAACAAGGTTATGTCATTGTATGAATGATGTAATGGACACACCCAATTAAGCATAGCATAAGATCTCGTCATTAAGTTATTTGCTATAAGCTTTCGATACATAGTTACCTAGTCCTTATGACCATGAGATCATGTAAATCACTTATACCGGAAAGGTACTTTGATTACACCAAACACCACTGCGTAAATGGGTGGCTATAAAGGTGGGATTAAGTATCCGGAAAGTATAAGTTGAGGCATATGGATCAACAGTGGGATTTGTCCATCCCGATGATGGATAGATATACTCTGGGCCCTCTCGGTGGAATGTCGTTTAATGTCTTGCAAGCATATGAATGAGTTCATAAGAGACCACATACCACTGATTTAGTAAAGAGTACTTGTCAGGAGACGAGGTTGAACAAGGTATAGAGTGATACCGAAGATCAAACCTCGGACAAGTAAAATGTCGCGAGACAAAGGGAATTGGTATTATATGTGAATGGTTCATTCGATCACTAAAGTCATCGTTGAATATGTGGGAGCCATTATGGATCTCCAGATCCCGCTATTGGTTATTGGTCGGAGTGAGTACTCAACCATGTCCGCATAGTTCACGAACCGTAGGGTGACACACTTAAAGTTGGATGTTGAAATGGTAGTACTTGAATATGGAATGGAGTTCGAATATTTGTTCGGAGTCCCGGATGAGATCCCGGACATCACGAGGAGTTCCGGAATGGTCCGGAGAATAAGATTCATATATAGGATGTCATTTTATGTGAATTAAAATGTTGCGGAAGGTTCTATGGAAGGTTCTAGAAGGTTCTAGAAAAGTCCGGAAGAAACCACCAAGGAAGGTGGAGTCCACATGGGACTCCACCTCCATGGCCGGCCAACCCTAGTGGGGGAGGAGTCCCAAGTGGACTCCCCCTTAGGGGGCCGGCCACCCCCCCATATGGGAGGTGGAACTCCCACCTTTGGTGGGAGTCCTAGCTTGGCTAGGTTTCCCCCTCTTATGGAAGGTTTTTGGTTCGGGTCTTATTCGAAGACTTGGACACCAACACTTGGGGATCCACCTATATAATGAGGGGCCAAGGGAGGGGGCCGGCCACCCCAAGACCACAAGCTGGCCGCCCCCCTTGAAGTGGCCGGCCACCCCCTCCCAAACCCTAGCCGCCCCCTCTCCTCCATATCTTCCGCGTAGCTTTAGCGAAGCTCCGCCAGAGTTCTCCACCGCCACCGACACCACGCCGTCGTGCTGTCGGATTCAAGAGGAGCTACTACTTCCGCTGCCCGCTGGAACGGGAGGTGGACGTCGTCTTCATCAACAACCGAACGTGTGACCGAGTACGGAGGTGCTGCCCGTTCGTGGCGCCGGAACCGATCGTGATCAAGATCTTCTACGCGCTTTTGCAAGCGGCAAGTGAACGTCTACCGCAGCAACAAGAGCCTCCTCTTGTAGGCTTTGGAATCTCTTCAAGGGTGAGACTCGATACCCCCTTGTTGCTACCGTCTTCTAGATTGCATCTTGGCTTGGATTGAGTGTTCGCGGTAGGAAATTTTTTGTTTTCTATGCAACGTTTTCCTACAGTGGTATCAGAGCCGTGTCTATGCATAGATGGTTGCACGAGTAGAACACAATGGTTTGTGGGCGTTGATGCTCTTGTTATCTTTAGTTTGAGTACTTTGCATCTTTGTGGCATAGTGGGATGAAGCGGCTCGGACTAACTTTACATGACCGCGTTCATGAGACTTGTTCCTCGTTCGACATGCAACTTGTATTGCATAAGAGGCTTTGCTGGTGTCTGTCTCTCCTACTATAGTGAAGATTCAGTTTACTCTTCTATTGAAAACATTAGTATCAACGTTGTGGTTCATGTTCGTAGGTAGATTAGATCTCTCTCGAAAACCCTAAACCACGTAAAATATGCAAACCAAATTAGAGACGTCTAACTTGTTTTTGCAGGGTTTGGTGATGTGATATGGCCATAATGTGATGATGAATATGTATGAGATGATCATTATTGTATTGTGGCAACCGGCAGGAGCCTTATGGTTGTCTTTAAATTTCATGTTGAGTAGTATTTCAAAGTAGTTGTAATAGTTGCTACATGGAGGACAATCATGAAGACGGCGCCATTGACCTTGACGCTACGCCGACGATGATGGAGATCATTCCCGAAGATGATGGAGATCATGTCCGTGCTTTGGAGATGAAGATCAAAGGCGCAAAGACAAAAGGGCCATATCATATCACATATGAACTGCATGTGATGTTAATCCTTTTATGCATCTTATTTTGCTTAGATCGCGACGGTAGCATTATAAGATGATCCCTCACTAAAATCTCAAGATAATAAAGTGTTCATCCTTAGTAGCACCGTTACCAAGTCTTGTCGTTTCGAAGCATCTCGTGATGATCGGGTGTGATAGATTCAATAAGTACATACAACGGGTGCAAGACAGTTTTGCACATGCGGATACTAAGGTGGCCTTGACGAGCCTAGCATGTACAGACATGGTCTCGGAACACGTGATACCGAAAGGTAGAGCATGAATCATATGGTTGATATGATGAACACTTTGAGTGTTCGCCATTGAAATCACACCTTTTCTCGTGATGATCGGGTTTAGGTGTGGTGGATTTGGTTCGTGTGATCACTAAGACAATGCGAGGGATATTGTTTTGAGTGGGAGTTCACCTAGATTTTTAATTATGTTGAATTAAAATTTGAACTCAATTTGTCATAAACTTAGTCTAAACTATTGCAAATATATGTTGTAGAGATGGCGTCCCCAATCAATTTTAATCAGTTCCTAGAGAAAGAGAAACTTAAGAGCAACGGTAGCAACTTCACCGACTGGTTCCGTCATGTGAGGATCTTCCTCTCTGGCGGAAATCTGCAATATGTACTTGATGCACCGCTAGGTGACCCTCCTGCAGAAACAGAAACCGATGAAGTAAAAGCTGTTTACGCGACTCGGAAAACTCGGTACTCTCAAGTTCAGTGTGCCATCCTGTGCGATTGGAATCCGATCTTCAAAAACGTTTTGAGCACCATGATCCTCATGAGTTGATGAATGAGCTGAAAGCTATATTCGAGACTCATGCGGCCGTGGAATGCTATGAAGCATCGAAACATTTCTTCAGCTGTATGATGGAAGAAGGCAGCTCCGTTAGTGAGCACATGCTCGCCATGACCGGGCATGCGAAGAAACTCAGTGACTTGGGAATAGTGATTCCTAACAGATCGGGATTAATCGTGTCCTTCAATCACTGCCACCAAGTTACAAGAACTTTGTGATGAACTACAATATGCAGAACATGAACAAGGAGTTACCTGAACTCTTTGGCATGCTAAAAGCTGCTGAGATTGAGATCAAGAAAGAGCACCAAGTGTTGATGGTCAACAAAACCACCAGTTTCAAGAAACAGGGCAAGTCTAAGGGAAAATTCAAGAAGGGTGGCAAGAAAGCTGCCACGCCTCCTATGAAACCTAAGAACGGCCCTAAGCCTGATGCTGAGTGCTATTACTGCAAGGAGAAGGGACACTGGAAGCGTAATTGCTCCAAGTATCTGGCTGATCTGAAGAGCGACCTTGTCAAGAAGAAGAAAGAAGGTATATCTGATATACATGTTATAGATGTTCATTTCACTGGTTCTCGTTCTAGTACCTGGGTATTTGATACTGGTTCGGTTGCTCATATTTGTAACTCGAAACAGGAACTAAAGAATAAACGACAACTGCTGAAAGATGAAGTGACGATGCGCGTTGGAAATGGATCCAAGGTCAATGTGATCGCAGTCGGCACACTTCCTCTACATCTACCTTCGGGATTAGTTTTAAGCCTAAATAATTGCTATTATGTACCTGCGTTGAGCATGAACATTATATCCGGATCTTGTTTAATGCAAGACGGTTATTCATTCAAGTCTGAGAATAATGGTTGTTCTATTTTTATGAATAATATCTTTTATGGTCGAGCACCACAAAAGAATGGCTTATTTCTGTTAGATCTCGATAGTAGTGATATGCATATACATAACATTGATGCTAAGCGAATTAAATTGAATGATAATTCTACTTATATGTGGCACTGTTGTCTTGGTCATATTGGAGTGAAACGCATGAAGAAACTCCATACTGATGGATTACTTGAATCACTTGACTTTGAGTCACTTGATAGATGCGAAGCATGTCTAATGGGAAAAATGACAAAGACTCCATTTTCTGGTATGATGGAGCGAGCTACTGACTTATTGGAAATCATACATACCGATGTGTGCGGACCAATGAGCGTAGCATCGCGCGGTGGTTATCGTTATGTTCTAACCTTCACAGATGATCTGAGTAGATATGGGTATATCTATTTCATGAAACATAAATCCGAAACTTTCGAGAAGTTTAAGGAATTCCAAAGTGGAGTAGAAAATCAACGTAACAAGAAGATTAAATTTCTACGATCTGATCGTGGAGGTGAATATCTTAGTTATGAGTTTAGCATGCATTTAAATAAATGCGGAATACTTTCACAATTGACACCGTCGGGAACACCTCAACGTAACGGTGTGTCCGAACGTCGTAATCGAACTCTCTTAGATATGGTTCGTTCTATGATGTCTCTTACTAATTTGCCGTTATCATTTTGGAGTTATGCATTAGAGACAGCCGCATTCACTTTAAATAGAGCACCATCAAAATCCGTAGAAACGACACCGTATGAATTATGGTTTAATAAGAAACCTAAGCTGTCGTTCCTGAAAGTTTGGGGTTGCGAAGCCTATGTAAAGAAGTTACAACCGGACAAGCTAGAACCCAAAGCGGAGAAATGCGTCTTCATAGGATACCCTAAGGAAACTATAGGGTACACTTTCTATCACAGATCCGAAGGCAAAATCTTTGTTGCTAAGAACGGAACCTTTCTTGAGAAAGAATTTCTCACTAAAGAAGTATTTGGAAGAAAAGTAGAACTTCGATGAGATTGATGAATCTATACTCGTTGATCGAGTAGCGCGATCGGAAATTGTACATGTACCGCCTACACCGGCAACAGAGGAAGCTAATGATAATGATCATGAAACTTGAACGAGGAATACAACTGCGAACCTCATGGTCGACAAGGGAGCGTACCACTCCTGATTGGTATGATCCTTGTCTAAATGTCATGATTGTGGATAACAATGATGAGGACCTGCGACGTATGAAGAAGCGATGATGAGCCCGTATTCCAACAAATGGCAAGAAGCCATGAAATCCGAAATGGGATCCATGTATGATAACAAAGTATGGACTTTGGTAGACTTACCACGATAGCGAAAGGCTGTCGAGAATAAATGGATCTTCAAAAGAAAAACAGATGCTGATGGTAATATTACTGTCTATAAAGCTCGACTTGTCGCAAAGGGTTTAGACAAATTCAAGGAGTTGACTACGATGAGACTTTCTTACTCGTAGCGAAGCTAAAATCTGTGAGGATTTTGTTAGCAATAGCTGCATTTTTCGATTATGAGATTTGGCGAGATGGATGTCAAAACGGCGTTCCTTAATGGAGACATTGAGGAAGAGTTGTATATGGTACAACCCAAAGGTTTTGTCGATCCTAAAAATGCGACAAAGTATGCAAACTTCAGCGTTCAATCTATGGTGAAGCAAGCATCAAGAAGTTGGAACCGACGTTTTGATAAGGTGATCAAAGACTTCGGGTTTATACGGTGTCATGGAGAGGCTGTATTTACAAGAAAGTGAGTGGGATCTACGTAGCATTCCTGATATTATATGTAGATGACATATTATTGATCGGGAATGATATAGAACTATTAAGCAGTGTTAAAGGTTATTTGAATAATAGTTTTTCAATGAAAGACCTTGGTGAAGCATCGTATATATTAGGCATCAAGATTTATAGAGATAGATCAAGACGCCTAATAGGGCTATCACAGTACATATCTGGACAAGATTCTAAAGAAGTTTAGAATGGACGAAAGTAAGAAAAGGTTCTTACCTATGTTACTGTGCAAGGTATTGAGTAAGACTCAAGGACCGGCTACGGCAGAAGAAAGAGAAAGGACGAGTAATATCCCCTATGCCTCGGCGATGGGATCTATCATGTATGCCATGCTATGTACTAGACCGGATATAGCACATGCTTTGTTAGTTTGACTAGCATATATCAAAGTGATCCGGGAATGGAACAACTTGGACAGCGGTCAAGAATATCCTGAAGTACTTGAAAAGAACTAAGGATATGTTTCTTTGTTATGGAGGTGACCAAGAGCTCGTTGTAAACGGTTACACCGATGCAAGTTGGAACACTGATCCCGATGACTCTAAGTCACAATGCGGGTACGTGTTTATATTGAATGGTGCTGCGATGAGCTGGGCAAGCTCGAAGCGGTGCACGGTGGCGAAGTCTTCAACAGAATCGAGTACATAGCGGCTTCGGAGGCTTCATCGGAAGCGGTATGGATGAAGAGGTTCATTGTAGAGCTCGGTGTGGTTCCTAGTGCATTGGACCCATTAATCATTCTTTGTGATAACATGGGTGCCATCGCCAATGCACAAGAGCCAAGGTCACACAAGAGGCTGAAGCATATCAAGCTGCGTTACCACTCGATTCGCGAGTACATCAAAGATGGAGAAGTAAAGATTTGCAAAGTACACACTGATCTGAATATAGCAGATCCGTTGACTAAAGCTCTCCCTAGGGCAAAGCATGACCAACACCAGAATGCCATGGGTGTTAGGTATATTACAATATAATCTAGATTATTGACTCTAGTGCAAGTGGGAGACTGAAGGAGATATGCCCTAGAGGCAATAATAAAGTGGTTATTATTTATATCTTTATGTTTATGATAAATGTTTATATATCATGCTATAATTGTATTAACCGAAACATTAGTACATGTGTGATATGTAGACAAACAAGAAGTCCCTAGTATGCCTCTTAAACTAGCTTGTTGATTAATGGATGATTAGTTTCATAATCATGAACATTGGATGTTATTAATAACAAGGTTATGTCATTGTATGAATGATGTAATGGACACACCCAATTAAGCATAGCATAAGATCTCGTCATTAAGTTATTTGCTATAAGCTTTCGATACATAGTTACCTAGTCCTTATGACCATGAGATCATGTAAATCACTTATACCGGAAAGGTACTTTGATTACACCAAACACCACTGCGTAAATGGGTGGCTATAAAGGTGGGATTAAGTATCCGGAAAGTATAAGTTGAGGCATATGGATCAACAGTGGGATTTGTCCATCCCGATGACGGATAGATATACTCTGGGCCCTCTCGGTGGAATGTCGTCTAATGTCTTGCAAGCATATGAATGAGTTCATAAGAGACCACATACCACGGTACGAGTAAAGAGTACTTGTCAGGAGACGAGGTTGAACAAGGTATAGAGTGATACCGAAGATCAAACCTCGGACAAGTAAAATATCGCGAGACAAAGGGAATTGGTATTATATGTGAATGGTTCATTCAATCACTAAAGTCATCGTTGAATATGTGGGAGCCATTATGGATCTCCAGATCCCGCTATTGGTTATTGGTCGGAGTGAGTACTCAACCATGTCCGCATATTTCACGAACCGTAGGGTGACACACTTAAAGTTGGATGTTGAAATGGTAGTACTTGAATATGGAATGGAGTTCGAATATTTGTTCGGAGTCCCGGATGAGATCCCGGACATCACGAGGAGTTCCGGAATGGTCCGGAGAATAAGATTCATATATAGGATGTCATTTTATGTGAATTAAAATGTTGCGGAAGGTTCTATGGAAGGTTCTAGAAGGTTCTAGAAAAGTCCGGAAGAAACCACCAAGGAAGGTGGAGTCCACATGGGACTCCACCTCTATGGCCGGCCAACCCTAGTGGGGGAGGAGTCCCAAGTGGACTCCCCCTTAGGGGGCCGGCCACCCCCCCATATGGGAGGTGGAACTCCCACCTTTGGTGGGAGTCCTAGCTTGGCTAGGTTTCCCCCTCTTATGGAAGGTTTTTGGTTCGGGTCTTATTCGAAGACTTGGACACCAACACTTGGGGATCCACCTATATAATGAGGGGCCAAGGGAGGGGGCCGGCCACCCCAAGACCACAAGCTGGCCGCCCCCCTTGAAGTGGCCGGCCACCCCCTCCCAAACCCTAGCCGCCCCCTCTCCTCCATATCTTCCGCGTAGCTTTAGCGAAGCTCCGCCGGAGTTCTCCACCGCCACCGACACCACGCCGTCGTGCTGTCGGATTCAAGAGGAGCTACTACTTCCGCTGCCCACTGGAACGGGAGGTGGACGTCGTCTTCATCAACAACCGAACGTGTGACCGAGTACGGAGGTGCTGCCCGTTCGTGGCGCCGGAACCGATCGTGATCAAGATCTTCTACGCGCTTTTGCAAGTGGCAAGTGAACATCAACCGCAGCAACAAGAGCCTCCTCTTGTAGGCTTTGGAATCTCTTCAAGCGTGAGACTCGATACCCCCTCGTTGCTACCGTCTTCTAGATTGCATCTTGGCTTGGATTGCGTGTTCGCGGTAGGAAATTTTTTGTTTTCTATGCAACGTTATCCTACAAGTAGTTCAAATTCTTATTTAACCATTCTTCAAAAGTTATTCTTTTGAAGTACAAATGTCAAGCAAACCTTAGAAGCCCTAATTCTTATTTGAAATACTTCCTATTTCTTAATTAACATGTTCTTCAAAAGTTATTCTTTTGAAGTATAGAATAAGTAATCATCAACCATGTCCTGTAGAACTTAAAATTGACAACTGTTCTTTACATATTATTCCACCACTATTCTTTATGTGTATGATTGTTATGATGCCTTATATCACTTGGTTATGATGCTAATATAACCAAACCCTAATAAGAACCTTGTTTGAGAACCATTCTAAAAAGTGCAACCAACCCTAAATAAATCTTTACAACTCATACATCCTAAATCATCGAGGTTAGGTTACGCTCGGGATGATTGCATCTCATATTATGCATTACAGCATCTTTGCCAATTCTTTAAACATTGTCCTTACCGGACAATGATGGTATTTCAGAATTTGGAGTTCTCACGTATCGAAGCTTTTGCCTGCATAATCTTGCAGTCAAGAAGGCAAGTTCATCGCTTGCTCATGTCATTTGATTATTTTTTATCAAACTATATGCAAAGTACTATACTTATCACTCATGCATTCAAAAGCAAAGTATTATTTTACAATTATGAATATGACTATGTGGCTGGCAATGGAACCATGGTATGTGTTGTTATGGTGGAGGTTCCATTGCATGGGTTATATCACCCTAGGATTAATTACCAATGCCGTCCAGTGATTCTAGCGCCGTACAAACCGCGTTGACCATGAGATCTATAATGGCTCTGGGGAAGCCAGCCGTATCTTTTCCCTTCTGCACGCCAACGGATCTGTAGAGCCGGTGGGGTGTTGGAGGCACCGCCGCAATAGGTTGGGATATCCTTTTAAATCCCCATCCATTAGTGATGATAAGCTCTACGATCTATGAAGGGTTGTCCGGAGTACACCGTGAGTAAAGCCGTATTATCGGGAGAAGTCTACTGGGGGTGTACGGTTGGACAAAAGGGTGGGTTTGCAGTCGCGGAGAAGGCGGTGTGGGCTTGGATTTTCATACCTGGCCTCACACCAAAGGAAGTGTGAACGGGGGCAAGTCCCTGCGGATGGCAAAAGGGGTGGAATTTCTTATGGGAAAAGTAACGCACCTCTGCAGAGGATACTGAATTGTGACTGTCACTCCCTGTTCCGGGAAGGGAACTGCGAACGCGGCAGGAAAGGAACTCCACGAAGTTCTGTTCAACCTGTGAAGACTGACGGGCATAGTTTTCAGAATAAAATAAACCTTTTGAAGAAATGTTTATGAAAACTTGCATTGGCCTATGACTTTCTGGTCTATGGCTGTAGCTAGTGCTTGATACACCTATTTCCTAATATGAACTTGCTGAGTACACTCGTACTCATTCCCTCCCATTTGAACCCCCTTCTTAGATCAAGGCACCAAAGGAGAAACTACCGTGGAACTCGAAGACAAAGGAGTCAACTGCAACAATATGAAGAATCCAATCAAAGAAGTCAATGGAGTCAACTTCTACATCAGCTATTATGGAAACCTAGACTAGTAATAGAAGGGAACCTTTCCCTAATCCTAGCACCTAAGTAGCTAGAATTCTATAGCAAGCCAAGTAGCTCTTAAATTGAGTTAGCAATAAGATAGACTACAAGTCGTTCTTCTGGAGCTTTATTTGAAGTTTTACCTCACTGTAAAGTAGGAGGTTGTGTTGATCTTATGTAAACAGCTCGTGTGTACTTCTATAGACATACCTTGGACTCGCATATGTTTCTGTTGTACCACTCTGAGAGATGTAATATGAGTGGAACGGTGTTTCACTTGTGTTATGTCAACGACTTGTGTACTACACCATGCAGTGGTACGCTGGGTCATCACAGCTGGTATCAGAGCAAATGCTTTGACCCTAGGATTAAAACCCTTTAAAGGAGACCTATAGGTTTGGTAGTGTCTATAGGAAGTGTATTAGTTAAGTCAACTATGCTAAACCAACTATTCTTATGACTTGAGATGGGTATTCATTTGAGAATAATCCTGACACACTTGAGTCAATCTTTCTTATCTATATTTCTTAAATGAAGTTAATTAGTTATCTTGCTTCATTCTAAATAATTAGAACACCCTTGAAGCTTAAGATAAAGGGTGGTAGAAGACCACAGTTGGTATACAACACATGGTAGTCCAAAGAGAGGATACAACCATAAGGAAGATATCCTATTGGAAGAAGTATACCAATGCAAGTTATGGTTAAGTAAGTCATTTAAAATGTCAAATGACTGATGTTAAGTAATGTAGATAAGTAATATGTGGGAGTATATACCTATGATGAGTCAATCATAGGAGGTAAGGAAGAGTGATAGGAGTTATACAACTCTACTTTTCATGATAAAGTTGGTAATCATATACGATTCACTTGAGAATCATGATGTGAGAGAGTAGAACATCATAAGTACGATAACAAAAGTATGATGAGGAGTAGGATTTAAGGAATAATTTGAGAGCTTAGGCCTTAAAATCCTAATAACTGTACCAAGTATGTTAGAACCATAGTCCTTAATTTAAAGAAGGCTTATTTAGAGCATGTCACATAGAGAAATCATAGAGTTATAGGTGGTATATTTTAAACAATCAGGTGTTTAGAGTAGACATGTTAGAACTAATTGTATTATAGGAAGTAGTCCTCAATAGCACATATATATGGTATACTATTTTGTTAGTACTTCCAAAGAAAACTAGGTTAACTTCAACTATCCCAGGCCATTTTGTTTCAAGTTTGTCTCATTGCAAATGTACAATTAAGATAAATGTTGAGACAAATAGTAGAAATTCACGTATTCGTGCTAAGTATCACAACCTAAACCTATGTTATGTGGTGTTATATACTACACATCTGATCCTGATGTTTAGGGATGTCTTACCCAACTATTATATTCAGGCATATAAGGATGTGTATTATAAGCACAAAGCTGAATCTTCTTGGATTTTATTGGATTTTCATTGTTTGACTAGATCCATACATGAAGTTTGACTTTGATATGCAAATGCATGTTGCAATATCAAGCTCTTACTTGATGTTATAGGTCTAGAGGGTAAAGGTATTCGTGTGAGGAAGTGACGAACTCGAAAGATTTTGAAGACAAGATGAAGGTTCACTAGAAGAAGGAAGTTAATTGTGGGAAGCAACCACAACCATCTGAAGGAAGGACCAATCAAAAATCACTTCTATCCTTAATCAAGGAGTACTTCAACATGGAAGTACCATGGAAGTGAGAAAAATAGTGAATATGGAGCAGTAGAAGTGAAGCCATATTCATTATGGAAGAAGGTAATGCAAGTGAAGTCACTTACGATACTATCTTCATAGTATCAACAAGTGGTTATCTTGCAAAACAAACCTTGGAAGAAGGAAGATAGACAAGTAAAGTCGCAGCTGGTATGATAAGACCGCATCAGATATAGAATAGTCGTGAAGAAGAAATATTGAATATGAGGTAGATCTTAACTAAATTATAAAAGTATCAGCATCTGGTAGGTAGATATTGACTAGAACCCTAACATAGCCACAGCTGGTATCCAATAAGCCACATCTGGTACCAGATAGTCTGTAGCTTAAACACTCCTTTACTCTAAAAAGAAAGTGGGATTCCACAGCTGGCATTCCATAGCTGGTAACCATTTAATCGGAAGATTCACATCGGATACCCACAATTGTGTGGATACACCGCAAAGAATTCTTCGTAAGACTTTAGAAAAGTACAAACTATAAGCCAGACCAAGACCAATCTTCTAACCTTGGAGTTTAATGATTAAAAAAAGGAGCTTGAAGATCATTAGTAAACTCCAAGGGGGAGAGGAAGGCTGAAGGGGAAACATTAAGATATGACATTTGGAGTATGATAGACGAAGTAAAAGGTCTGAACTGAGAGGAAGTCCGATCTTATTTTTATAAGGTTGTTGGAAAGTATCCATATAATAGTACTCTCAGGAGGATGTCAGACCAGAAGCCGAGGTTCATATCTCGAAGAAGTAAGGGTTAGACCCTCACTTGAGTGGGTAATTACTAATTACTCAGAAGTAAAAGAGCTCAAGTAAGTCTAAGATAAGGGAGTTGGATGAAGAAAATGTCGGAAGACAATCAAGGCTTAAGACCGAAGGAGTTGACCATACCAAAACATAAGTCTATTAGAAAGATTCCTTCCATGGAACCTAAAGAAACCAAAAGGAGGATAATTAGCATAAACTAGAAGCCATGATTGGATGGACTAAATGAGTCTAGTCCATTCGTAGGAATAAACCACCAGGACCATGCCTATTGTAAATACCTTACTAAGTACCATTACTTTCGTTATGGTAGTAAGGGAAAACAAGACCCTACCTTAAGTAAATCTTTTAGAATTAAGGTTTGGGTAACGCAGCTGGTACACCGCAGTGCCATATTACATCGTAGCTGGTACAACCAAGTTTTGGGTATCCAGATAGGAAGCCATTATCACAACTATTAGTAAAGTCCATTAGCACCATAAGATGTCCTAATTCAAGGATCCTTGGATAGCAAGACTATAAGCTTAGAATATTGGAAGAAAACAAAGAAGAGAAGAAAGTATCAGTGCCAGACATCAGAAGACTTCCGGAAGGATCTGGACAAGGGATATATCCAATTATATCTAATTAGATCACCATGGAGTTTGAAAGGACTGTGATCTGTTCAAGTCAGTTCCACATTCCGAAACATGAGAGCGTTCGAACTTCGGGACGAAGTTCAGTTTAAGGGGGAGAGGCTGTAATATCCCAGGTTTAGATGCAACAAAATGAGAGAACACCAAAGTGTGCATTGCATTCATGCATAGAAAATCCGGGGAATTTTCGCGCTTTCAAATAAAACTTACCACAGTCACTGAAGTTTCACTTGACTTGCTGGAATTGAAGTAGATCATCAAGTCAAGCGCTATAAACTTCACTGTGATCTTTGCTAAAACCTTATTTTGGGTAGAGATGATTTGATCTATGTATTAGATCAAATGGAATTAGATTTACAACAACACATTCTTTAGTAATCAAAACCTAACTTATTAACACTTAAAAGTTAGCAACTGCCTTTGTGTGTAATTTAATTCAGTTCTAAACTTATTACCAAATAAGGTAAACCACATGGTCTAAAGTGCATAAAAGCCACACACTCTTATTTAAATCATAACTTATTAAGTAGATGGAATATCATACAACTAAATCCATTTACATTACGAATTATAGTTCAAACTATTTGAATCAAACTAACTATGAGTATTTTGAAACTCATATGACCATGCCTTGGTGAAATCAAACCCAACTATCCAAAATTGAGGAATAACCTTCAACCTTAACCTTTTGACCAATATTATAATGTAAATCCAATCAAAGATGGTATGATGACTCATCCACAATAATACAACTCTCCATAAGATATTTAGTAACAAATGCCACTTGGCTATCCAAAAATAAATCATATGAGAGGATAATCTCTATGCCACATAGGATGAAAATATCTACATGACTTGCACTCCAAGCTATGCCACCTCATGCTCAAAGGATTGCTATGGATGAGGGCATGACAACCAAGCACCTTACTCATCAAACCAACACAAGAGTCACCACCTATGTGTCATGATACTAGAGCTTGCCCAAGCCTATAAATAGAGCCACACCCTTCATCCATTTGATCACTTGTAGCATGAAACAAGGGAGCACACACATAGAGCCACTCTATGCATTAGCTAGGAACAAGATGAAGAAGCTAGGAGGTGGAGGCATACCACAAGATGAAGGTTTATCAGATTTCCTGAAGAACAAGCTACAGAAGATATACCAAGGTAGAATTCCTAGGCAAACCATATATTTAGAGGATCATATCATCATCTCTTGAGTAGGACCTTAGGATATTCCAAGACATTGAGAAGTGAGAGAAGTTGTAATACTAACCATAGCCATGTTCCTACAAAAATATTAGAGAAGTACTAATCCTAGTTGTTCAAGTCAATATTTAATCTTGGAGGTGAGAACCCTATTCCATTACCAATACTTTAGGAAACCAATTCCATAATCATCAAAACTTGGTATTAATTATAAACCTTAAGAATTTAGGATGAGTGTGATGAGAGGAATATTAAAGAGGGATTAGTAAGGAATGAGTGAATCTTGTCTAATGCATGATTATACCTTGTAGATATAGATGATAAGTTAAACCATATGATTAATAGATCTCATCTATCACATAAAATAATAAGTATATCACTAGTAGTTAACCCCAGACCAATCCTCATGCCTTGTATGGAGGAGTAACCCTAGCTAGCCAATAAAACATAATCAAAGCTTATACTTATACCCAATTCTTGCTTGTGTATCCCATGGGTAATCCCAAATAAAAACCCTAGACCACATTTGAATCCAAGTACCACTTGGGATCATGAAAAGAACCCTGCCATGCGTCATGCCTACTTATAATGCAACTTAATAAAGAGTATGCAAAACTCTAAACCCTTAGAAATAACTATCCACATAAAATCATGAACTAATCCCATTCTTAATACCATTTAACTTAAACCCTAGCCATAATTATAAATATGGGAACAAATCATATTGTTAAGTACTAGCTCAACCTAATCATGTGTTCATTATGCACAAGTTATAAATTTCCAAACCACTTAAATAGATTTGGTTCTCAAATGAAAAAGGAATTGAGATAAAAATCTAAATCTATTTCTATGTTAATTAAACCTCACAACATATCAATCCAATCAAAAATTCAATGTTTATGTAAACAACAAAATGATACAGTAAGCATTATTATCAATTTATGTTGATATTCAAATAATTTAGAACCTGCAAAACAAAGCAGAAATCAATTTAAATTCAAATCTCAAATTCAAACCAGAAAATAGAAAATAGAAATAAGAAAAAGAGAGAGACTTACCTGGTGGACCGCAGCAGCCCAGCAGACTAGTCCACGTCGAGGCCCAGCAAAGGACCAAGAGCAACTCAGCCCAAGCCAGATACCGATTCGGGGGCTTTAAAAATCGTGCAAAGGAGAGAAGCTCTCTTCTCCTTCTTCCCCGGCGTCGACAGCGCAGAGAAGGTCGTTGGCGATAAGGACCATCCGGACACCGCCGAAGCTTCTAGAACTTCCCCCTATATCTCTCGCGTCCGTCTTATCCCTTGTGCATCCAGATTCGTGCCCAATTGCACTTCACAGTTGCCGTCGCATCTCGGCCATTGCCGCCGGTGGAATGACGAGGTAGACCTCGCCGTGCTCTATAAAGCTACCAGTGGTTCCGCTGTAGAACCCTAATACTTCGCCGCTCACCCATATCTTCCCAGAACCTTTCTATCTCTCGCAATCATCTATTCTCTGTAGCCGGAGTCGAGGAAGAATACGGCGATGGGAGCCACCTCAGCCTCCAGCGCATGGTCGAGGAGAAGCGCCTCGGCGCGTAGGCCATCTGGGAGCAAGCACGCATTAAGAGGGCTCGGAGCCAGAAGAATTTCACCATTCCCTTTCTCAGCACATCGCCGGCAATGGCGAAATCGAGCTCAACTCCGGCGGTCATCGACGTCATCGACCACACCATCATTCTCAGGGTGAGCTTGCGCATCTGTAGGGCTTACTCTTGCATCCTAGAAGTATCTGTAGCTCCAGATTGATGGTTGGCCGGAGTGCACCGCCGCGGGACATGGTCGCCGGCGTAGCTCCGGTGATCCCCTTACGAAACCAACACCACCATCAGTCTCAGCATGTCGAGGAGAGTCGAAAACCATGAGTAGTTCATCCCGCGAGGCCGTAAACTGGCGGCGCCGTCGTCTACTGGTCGCCGGCGTCTAGCCGTCGACGGAGTCGACGTGGCGTGTGGGGCCACTGGTCGTTGTTGACTGGTCGTTGCCATCGTGGCAGCTGACCCAGTCAATGACCCCACCTGTCAGCCTGTGTGGGTAGAAACGAACCGGTACGTTTAGTATTTAGGTTTAATTTTAAAACCAGTAAATATCTGAAACTTTGCAAAATCATAGAAAATTCATATTTACTCAGAAAATTATGAATAATATATCAAAATGCTCACAAAAATAAACTCTATTCAAATAAAATATAAAACAAAAATGTGTGTCAAAATCAAAAGTCACTTATTTTTAACCTTATTAATTATGCCATTTCAATTGTTTAAAATACAATTTGAATTCAATAATTAGTGAAGTTTCAAATTTAAATTTTAACTATTCAGTAACTAAATAAAATATTAAGATTAGTTTCATTATCATGTTTCATTTACTTAAATATTAGTGATAATTCATAAACCCTAATTTGCAAATTACCATTTTCTATTTTCTTTAAATAACAATAAAACAAGAAAATATTAAAAGCCCATATCATTTTTGTAGCTCAACAATTACTTACTTAAACATTCTTTAGTCAACAAGTTATTATTTTTGAACCTCATAATCATAAAACCCTAGTTTCTAATTAAACCCTAACTAGTAATTAGTTAATTCTTAAACCTCTAAAAATTAATAACATGTTAAATTTAGTAATAACTTTATTTCAAGTACTTAAACACATTAACTCTAGTACCAAGTATTACTTAAGAATTGGATCATAATTTAGAAACCCTAGTTTCAATTTGAGTAAGACCTTGATCCCATTATTTCATGTGATCATCCTAAATTAGTGCAACCCTAAAACCCTAGGGGTTTAGCCCATATGATTATAACCACTTCACCTTTAGGTGTAGAAGCTTAATAAACAACCAATGAGTGCATACTCATGATCCACTAAAATAAAATCAATTCACCTGAGACCATCATTTCATGTCTTTATCCTTGAATAAAACTTGTCTAACCAATTAGTACCACCTAGGTATAAACCCTAACTTGTTCATCGGATTAGTACCATTGATCACCATACCACACCATTAGAATCAACCTCAACCATCATAATTGAGTAGAACCATAATTATGAACCCTAGCATCAACCTTGTGTAATAATTCACAACACATGTTACTATCCCACTAAACCCTACTTAGGAAATGATAAGCCACTTAGCTTAGAAACCATTAGAGATTATTTAGTAAAACAAATGTGAAGCCATAGTAAACCTAATAGCAAATCTATAGAACCATCTTGATAACCATCCTTTAATATGATGCATAGAAGGAACCATGGTAATAACCCTATCAATACTTGCTACATATAAACCCATTCTACTTAAAGAACCCAACTAGTTCCTATTAGTGAACTAAATGAACCCAATAATAAACCCTAGAGTTACATAGCTCTTATATATAGTAGTTCAAATTCTTATTTAACCATTCTTCAAAAGTTATTCTTTTGAAGTACAAATGTCAAGCAAACCTTAGAAGCCCTAATTCTTATTTGAAATACTTCCTATTTCTTAATTAACATGTTCTTCAAAAGTTATTCTTTTGAAGTATAGAATAAGTAATCATCAACCATGTCCTGTAGAACTTAAAATTGACAACTGTTCTTTACATATTATTCCACCACTATTCTTTATGTGTATGATTGTTATGATGCCTTATATCACTTGGTTATGATGCTAATATAACCAAACCCTAATAAGAACCTTGTTTGAGAACCATTCTAAAAAGTGCAACCAACCCTAAATAAATCTTTACAACTCATACATCCTAAATCATCGAGGTTAGGTTACGCTCGGGATGATTGCATCTCATATTATGCATTACAGCATCTTTGCCAATTCTTTAAACATTGTCCTTACCGGACAATGATGGTATTTCAGAATTTGGAGTTCTCACGTATCGAAGCTTTTGCCTGCATAATCTTGCAGTCAAGAAGGCAAGTTCATCGCTTGCTCATGTCATTTGATTATTTTTTATCAAACTATATGCAAAGTACTATACTTATCACTCATGCATTCAAAAGCAAAGTATTATTTTACAATTATGAATATGACTATGTGGCTGGCAATGGAACCATGGTATGTGTTGTTATGGTGGAGGTTCCATTGCATGGGTTATATCACCCTAGGATTAATTACCAATGCCGTCCAGTGATTCTAGCGCCGTACAAACCGCGTTGACCATGAGATCTATAATGGCTCTGGGGAAGCCAGCCATATCTTTTCCCTTCTGCACGCCAACGGATCTGTAGAGCCGGTGGGGTGTTGGAGGCACCGCCGCAATAGGTTGGGATATCCTTTTAAATCCCCATCCATTAGTGATGATAAGCTCTACGATCTATGAAGGATTGTCCGGAGTACACCGTGAGTAATGCCGTATTATCGGGAGAAGTCTACTGGGGGTGTACGGTTGGACAAAAGGGTGGGTTTGCAGTCGCGGAGAAGGCGGTGTGGGCTTGGATTTTCATACATGGCCTCACACCAAAGGAAGTGTGAACGGGGGCAAGTCCCTGCGGATGGCAAAAGGGGTGGAATCTCTTATGGGAAAAGTAATGCACCTCTGCAGAGGATACTGAATTGTGACTGTCACTCCCTGTTCCGGGAAGGGAACTGCGAACGCGGCAGGAAAGGAACTCCACGAAGTTCTGTTCAACCTGTGAAGACTGACGGGCATAGTTTTCAGAATAAAATAAACCTTTTGAAGAAATGTTTATGAAAACTTGCATTGGCCTATGACTTTCTGGTCTATGGCTGTAGCTAGTGCATGATTGATATGGGGTGGCCCGATCTTCTCAGTAAGCGACGGTGGTGATGAACACACGATGGTAGCAGCGGATGGAATCGATGATGATGAGGAGGATAACTTGTATGACGCCGACGAAGTCTCTCGATTGATTCCTGATGCCAACGCAACAGCTCTCAACCCTGCAAGATATTCGCAACTCCACACACTTGCGCACATAGCCGCCGACCACGAAGCGGTAAATTGCAATCTTCTAATCCCCAATGGAACAGCAGATCACACACAAACTTTCAGTAGCATAAAACTCCAGATCGATGCGAATTGGAGAGTAGTATTCAATAGTTTTGCAGAGCAAACAACTAAGAACTAGGGTTTATCTTAAACGTGGTCTAAAGCAACTTTGGGGGCATCCCAGGGACTTATATAGGCGTTCCGGACGACCTCAGGTCGAAAAAGTACGGAAATAACCGACCCAGAATAGATCTGGTCGAGACAGACTCGGACTCGGCCGGTCTGGGGGCCGGTCGACCGGGCCTGGGACCGGGTGGTCCGGTCCTAGACCGGGTCTGTGACCGGGTGGAAACCGGACGAAGCGTCCAAGCTCCCTAAATGTGGCCCGGATGGCACAGGCGCAAAATCCGGTTCGCGACCGGGTGGCCCGGTGCCACGGCCGGTCTGACCGGGCCTGGGACCGGCCTGAAGAACTCCTCCTCTCGCGCATGCCTCCCGCTCCTCCCTCGCGCGTCCATGGGATGTCTTCACGTCCAGCTCCATGTCCAGCTTCACGTCCAGCTTCTGGTCCAGCAGCTCCTCTCCTCCTCGTGCGATGCTTGGTTCCTCCTCATACCTGATCATACATAAGTAATACGATTTAGGTAATATAAAGTTCTCGTCGATCAAAGTATCGTTTAGGAACAAGTTCACCTGTTGTTTAAGTAGCTTCGCACGAGCTCGTGTCATTGGTCCAATCCTAACTTCATTGGACTTGAGCTTCACAGCTTCATCTTCATCTTGCAATGACGGAGGTAGTGGTGAAGTAGGGATGTCCTCATCATCTCCGCCCCCCCTTCAAAAGGCGTCGACCTCGACGCTCCAAGGTCTTCTCCGTCATATGGTGTCAAATCAGCAACATTGAAAGAATTACTGACACCAAACTCATCAACTGGAAGATCTATCGAGTATGCATTATCATTGATCTTGGCAAGCACTTTGTAAGGACCAGCACCACGAGGCTTCAACTTAGACTTCCGGAGCTTCGGGAACCTATCCTTGCGAAAATGTACCCAGACCATATCACCAGGCTTGAACAACATCTCTTTGCGCTTCTTGTTCATCCTTGCAGCATTGCTCTTGCCTTTCTTCTCTATTAACTCTTTAGTCTTCACATGGATTTTACGCACAAAATCTGCCCTCTTGGATGCCTCCATATTAACTCTCTCATGTACGGGCAAAGGCAACAAGTCAAGTGGAGTAATGGGTTTGAAACCATACACCACCTCAAAAGGACACAGCTCCGTGGTAGAGTGTACCGCCCTGTTGTAAGCAAACTCCACATGCGGCAAACACTCTTCCCACTCCTTCAGGTTCTTCTTGATCATGGATTTCAACAGTTGTGACAAGGTTCGATTCACCACCTCAGTTTGACCATCAGTTTGGGGATGACAAGTAGTACTGAACAGTAGCTTTGTCCCCAGCTTCCCCCAAAGTGTCTTCCAGAAGTAGCTCATGAATTTCACATCACGATCAGAAACAATAGTCTTCGGGACTCCATGTAGTCGAACAATCTCCCTGAAAAACAGGTTAGCAATATGCGACGCATCGTCGCTTTTGTGGCAGGCAATAAAGTGTGACATTTTAGAAAATCTGTCCACTACCACAAATATAGAATCATGGCCTCTCTTAGTACGCGGCAAACCCAACACAAAATCCATACTAATATCTTCGCAAGGTGTAGTAGGTGCCGGTAAAGGAGTATACAAACCGTGAGGCTTCAGCTTGGACTTGGACTTGTTGCAAGTAATGCACCTCTTGACATACCTGTCCACGTCCCGCCTCATCATTGGCCAATAAAAGTGATCAGCGAGCATGAGTAGCATCTTCTCACGCCCAAAGTGACCCATCAAACCTCCAGCATGAGATTCCTGCAATAAGAGCAAACGCACAGACGATTCTGGAACACATAGTTTGTTAGCTCTAAACAAGAACCCATCGTGTATGTGATATTTTTCCCATGCTTTACCAATAACACATAAGCGGTATGGTTCAGCAAAATCATGATCAGTCGCATATAAATCACATAACACCTCTAATCCAGGAATTTTAACATCAAGATGAGTTAACAGCATAGTCTTCCTAGATAGAGCATCAGCAACAATATTATCTTTTCCCTTCTTATGCTTAATAATGTACGGAAAAGACTCAATGAACTCAACCCACTTAGCAAGACGCCTATGCAAAGTAGATTGGACTTTCAGATATTTCAAAGCTTCATGATCAGAATGTATGATAAATTCTTTTGGCCACAAATAATGTTGCCAAACCTCAAGAACTCTAATTAAAGCATACAATTCTTTATCATATATTGGATAGTTCAACTTAGCACCAGAAAGTTTCTCAGAAAAATATGCAATTGGGCGACCCTCTTGCATCAACACACCACCAATTCCAATACCACTAGCATCACATTCAATCTCAAATTGCTTATTGAAATCAGGAAGTGCAAGCAATGGTGCAGAAGTTAACAATCATTTCAGTTCATCAAAAGCATGATCTTGGGCAACGCCCCACTCAAAGACAACACCCTTTTTAGTCAATTCATTCAAAGGTGCAGCAATAGTAGAGAAATTGGGCACAAAACGGCGATAAAACCCAGCTAGACCATGAAAACTTCGTACTTGACTCACATTCATGGGAGTAGGCCAATTTTGAATAGCTTCAATTTTAGACACATCTACTTCTACTCCATGCTTAGAGACAACATAACCCAGAAATATGACCTTATCTTTGCAAAATGTGCACTTCTCAAGATTACCATAGAGTTTACTATCACGCAACACTTGCAAAACATGTCGAATATGCATAATATGATCAGATTCATTGTGGCTGTAGATTAATATGTCATCAAAATACACAACCACAAACTTGCCAATAAAATCACGCAAAACATGGTTCATCAGTCTCATGAAAGTGCTAGGTGCATTAGTTAAACCAAAAGGCATTACTAACCACTCATATAAACCAAATTTTGTTTTAAAGGCGGTTTTCCACTCATCCCCTTCTTTCATCCTAATTTGATGATAACCACTACGCAAATCAATTTTAGTGAAAACAGCAGCACCACTCAATTCATCTAGCATATCCTCTAAACGGGGAATAGGATGACGATATCGAATAGTAATGTTGTTTATCGCTCTACAATCTACGCACATACGCCATGTACCATCTTTCTTAGGAACAAGAATAACAGGAACAACACAAGGACTAAGGCTTATGCGGATATAACCTTTGTCGAGTAGCGCTTGTACTTGCTTCTGTATCTCCTTCGTTTCTTCGGGATTCGTTCTATATGGCGCCCTATTGTGCAGCGATGCGCCGGGGATCAAGTCAATTTGATGCTCAATACCTCGCAATGGTGGAAGTCCTGCGGGTACCTCTTCCGGAAACACGTCGCTGAATTCCTGCAAAACATTAGAAACACCAAGAGGAAGAGGGGTCATATCGTTAGAAACCAAAACCGTACCCTTGTACATGAGTACAATAGGCATGGCTGTAGGATCCTCACAAAATTCTCTCATGTCTTGTTTGGTGGCTAATGAGACTAAGGAATTCACTCTTTCACTTTTCGTTATATCACTCACGGCATTACAATTCTCTCGCCTATCTATGGATGCATCCTCCAAGTTTACTTCAATCTTCTGACGAGACTCATTGACAATTTGCTGTGGTGACATAGGCTATAAGTTAATTTTCTTGCCCTTGACCTCCAAGTGATATGTATTGGCGCGGCCATTGTGTTGCACAGAACGGTCATAGAGCCATGGCCGGCCCAACAGCAGGTGACAAACCGTCATAGGAACCACATCAAAATCAATGGAATCCTTATACGGTCCAATCTCAAAATCAACTCGCACCATGTGGCTCACCTTCATCTCACCATTATTACTCAACCACTGAATATAATATGGATGCGGGTGCGGTAGATATTTCAGTTTCAGCTTGGCACATAACTCTTTGCTTGCTAGATTGCGACAACTCCCGCCATCAATAATGACCTTGCAAGCTTTGTCAGGACCAACTAGTGCCTTTGTTTGGAACAAATTACAGCGCTGTGTGGATGCACTTGACTGCACATTAAGAACACGCTGCGAGACAACAATAGTTTGAGCTTCAGAAGGAAAAGCATCATAACCATCACTATCATAATCATCCTCATCTGGAGCATTTGGATCAACATCATCTCCAGTTTCATACTCATTGTCCTCATTAATTATCATAACTTTGCGATTAGGACAATCCTTCTTGAAGTGACCCTTGCCACCACATGTATGACAAACCATATCACGGTTGCGCATTTGTCGACATGTTAGAACTAGTTCCACTTGCTGCAGGAGCGGGCTTCTTTGTGTTGGTGACACTAGAGACCGGCTTGCTAGACGAAGTAGGAACATCTGCAGGGCGCGAAGATGGCGCCATGGAGGGCGGCGTCCGGGGTGTGTAACGCCCAACACCTTTAGCACGGCCCTTCATTTGCAGTTCTTCAGCCAACTGTGACTCAGCTTCTCTTGCATGATGTAGTAGCTCATTCATAGTAGCGTAGCTGTGATGACGCACAATGCCCTTGATATTAAACCGCAGACCATTCAGAAAACGTTGTAGTGTCATCTCAAGAGACTCACGGACACGGGCACGCTGCATAAGCATCTCCATCTCCATGTAGTAAGCATCAACTGTCAACACACCTTGTTTCAATTGGGTCAACTTGTCAAAGACGGAACGCAAGTAATTGGTAGGCACAAAACGAGCTCTCATTGCCGCCTTCATAGCACGCCATGTGATAATAGGCAGCTCACCATCTTCTTCTCGAGCACTCACAAGTCCATCCCACCAACGCAATGCATAGCCATCAAATTCAGAGGAAGCAAGCTTGATCTTCCTATCTTCAGTATAGTCAGGATGTAAACGCCATAATCTCTCAATCTTCAGCTCCCATGTAAGATAATCTTCAACATCAGTACCTCCTTCAAATCTGGGAATTGAGAACTTGGGCTTACCCAAACCATCGTCTTGTTGTTGTAAAACACGTTGGGCTCCGACGGGGACAAAACCACGACCACGGAACGCATCTCCAACGCCACGTCCAAGACCACGACCAACACCACGCCCTTGAGCATTAGCAGCTTCGGCATTGTCACCTTGCACACTGCCATCTTCATCAGTTGGTGGTTGTTGTTGCACCATTGTACGTATCTCACCAACGGCGGTTGTCAAAGCTTGTATAGATGCTTGAAGAGTCGTCACCGATGTTTGAACAGTGTTAACCGCTGTAGTAGTCTCATCGACCTTCAAGTGAACACTCTGAATATCCTTGTCCAACGCTTCATTGGCAACACAGATTTCACGTTGTAGGTGATCACGTAGTGCCTCATACTCCAGCCAAGTAACTGTCGCTGCTGGATCCTTTTTCTGCATCACATCAACATGCTCGGTAGAAGACATGATTAGTAGGTTAGTGCACTAAACAAAAATCTTTGGTGGTACTCTCACAACTCACTCAAAACTGATAAGAAAGGTAAATCTTACCGCTCCAAAGTGAATTAGTATTGCTTACCAACTTGGATTGACGGACTAGTGCACGGATGTAGCGAAGCGAATATCAAGGGTATAAGAACAATCACATGACAAAGCAGGATATATGTGGGGCTGTAGGTGGGCTACCTATTTGCACCAATAACAAGCTCTAGCGCTGACCGTAGACAACCAATGATACTCACACAAGGCGATATAATGGGGCAATGCAACTATATGTTGGAAAGGTTGCAATGCACTAGAGAGACGCTAGCAAAGCTCAACGAGACAGGCACAAGATTTCTCAACTACGGGTGCAGTAAAGTAAACTTAGGCCTTCACTTGATTCAACTAGCACTTCACTTTTCTTTTTGGATTTTTCTTTTTTGTAGAACACACGCAGCTATGTAGCTCTTTTTGCTTCTTTTCAAGTTTCTCTTTTTTTTTGATTTTTTTTGACTCAACTCCTTGATAACACGGCCAACAGAAATTGCAAAGCACCAAAACCCTAACGAGCAGCCTGTCGAGCGGTAAAACTAGTCTCTTCTGTGGAAGTTCCTAGTCACTTTATATCGATAGGCTGTGTCTATGGTTGGGAACAAGCACACTGTACGCTATGTGGACTCGGAGTAACAAAACTGACACGATATGATAAACTAGATGATAGAGAAAACACAAACCCTAACAATTCTACTAGATGAAAGATAAAGATACGCAAAAACAACTACGAAAAGCAACTAAAACTCGAAATTAGTGCAATCTAAGGCTATGGCAAACCCTAACCCTAACTTTTTTATGGCTTTTTCTGTATAGGAAAACACTCACAACTCAACTATGGGGTGGATTGTGGATGGCTTACCGAGGAAAACTGGAAATCTGATACCAAGATGATATGGGGTGGCCCGATCTTCTCAGTAAGCGACGGTGGTGATGAACACACGATGGTAGCAGCGGATGGAATCGATGATGATGAGGAGGATAACTTGTATGACGCCGACGAAGTCTCTCGATTGATTCCTGATGCCAATGCAACAGCTCTCAACCCTGCAAGATATTCGCAACTCCACACACTTGCGCACGTAGCCGCCGACCACGAAGCGGTAAATTGCAATCTTCTAATCCCCAATGGAACAACAGATCACACACAAACTTTCAGTAGCATAAAACTCCAGATCGATGCGAATTGGAGAGTAGTATTCAATAGTTTTGCAGAGCAAACAACTAAGAACTAGGGTTTATCTTAAACGTGGTCTAAAGCAACTTTGGGGGCGTCCCAGGGACTTATATAGGCGTTCCGGACGACCTCAGGTCAAAAAAGTACGGAAATAACCGACCCAGAATAGATCTGGTCGAGACAGACTCGGACTCGGCCGGTCTGGGGGGCGGTCGACCGGGCCTGGGACCGGGTGGTCCGGTCCTAGACCGGGTCTGTGACCGGGTGGAAACCGGACGAAGCGTCCAAGCTCCCTGGATGTGGCCCGGATGGCACAGGCGCAAAATCCGGTTCGCGACCGGGTGGCCCGGTGCCACGGCCGGTCTGACCGGGCCTGGGACCGGCCTGAAGAACTCCTCCTCTCGCGCATGCCTCCCGCTCCTCCCTCGCGCGTCCATGGGATGTCTTCACGTCCAGCTCCATGTCCAGCTTCACGTCCAGCTTCTGGTCCAGCTGCTCCTCTCCTCCTCATGCGATGCTTGGTTCCTCCTCATACCTGATCATACATAAGTAATACGATTTAGGTAATATAAAGTTCTCGTCGATCAAAGTATCGTTTAGGAACAAGTTCACCTGTTGTTTAAGTAGCTTCGCACGAGCTCGTGTCATTGGTCCAATCCTAACTTCATTGGACTTGAGCTTCACAGCTTCATCTTCATCTTGCAATGACGGAGGTAGTGGTGAAGTAGGGATGTCCTCATCAATGATACACCTATTTCCTAATATGAACTTGTTGAGTACGCTCGTACTCATTCCCTCCCATTTGAACCCCCTTCTTAGATCAAGGCACCAAAGGAGAAACTACCATGGAACTCGAAGACAAAGGAGTCAACTGCAACAATATGAAGAATCCAATCAAAGAAATCAATGTAGTCAACTTCTACATCAGCTATTATGGAAACCTAGACTAGTAATAGAAGGGAACCTTTCCCTAATCCTAGCACCTAAGTAGCTAGAATTCTATAGCAAGCCAAGTAGCTCTTAAACTTGAGTTAGCAATAAGATAGACTACAAGTCGTTCTTCTGGAGCTTTATTTGAAGTTTTACCTCACTGTAAAGTAGGAGGTTGTGTTGATCTTATGTAAACAGCTCGTGTGTACTTCTATAGACATACCTTGGACTCGCATATGTTTCTGTTGTACCACTCTGAGAGATGTAATATGAGTGGAACGGTGTTTCACTTGTGTTATGTCAACGACTTGTGTACTACACCATGCAGTGGTACGCTGGGTCATCACACGACGAAAGGCCCTCTCTTCCACCGAGAGCTGTCTGGACTCCATAGCCACGTCCAGCCTGAGAATAAGCTCATTGGCCAGCAGGATTTGCCTCTTGTTGTTGCCAATGAAGCGATCGCTCCAGCTAGTAAGCGCCTTGGCAGTAGCCGCTAGCTTGGCCGCGAGACGCTTGAAAGGGTTGACAACCACCGGCCCCTCAGACCAAGCTCTCTCCACCGTCTCCAAGAAGCCGTCAACCTTGGGCCAAAAAGCCTCAAACCGGAAGCGGCGGCCCACTCTCATGTCCATCGCTAGGCACAGCTTGAGGGGGCAATGGTCCGAAGTGGAGGACCCCATTGCCGAGAGGAAGGAGGAGGGGAACATCACCTCCCAGTCCACCGTGGAGAAGACTCTATCAAGGCGCTCGAGAGTGGCCCGCTCCCGCTCATTAGACCACGTGTAGCGGCGCCCATTCAGGTAAAGCTCCTTCAGCTCCATCTCGGCTAAGAGGCGCCGAAACTTGCCCATCATGCATCTGTTGAGATTGGTGTTGTTCTTGTCAGCCGCATCCACAATGAGATTAAAATCTCCCGCAACCGCCCACGGGCCCGGGTGGAGATCCCGGATGTCTCTAATCTCTTGCATGAAGAGGTATTTATCCACCTCAGATTGCGGCCCGTAGACCCCAGTGAACCACCATCCCATGTCTCCGTGCGCCCCCACCCTCGCCGTAATGGCGTTGTTGGAGTAGTGGGGGTTGGAGAGGGAAACCACCGAGGACTTCCATGCTAGCAGGATACCACCACGGGTGCCCACAACCGGTAGAAAAAAGAAACTATCGAAGTCTCTACCCAGGCACCTGTCCACAATGTCACGGGTAACCACCTGCAGCTTGGTTTCAAGGAAGCAAACCACACTCGCACCCGAGAGACAAACCACTTGATAAATAGAATCACACCGGGCCAAAGAGTTTAACCCCCGCACGTTCCAAACCAACAAGGAGAAATAGAGATCCATCACTGATAACCGGCAACAAGAACACTACACAGAATCACTATCAAACCACAAGTTCATCCTCAGCCACGGGGAGAGCCTCTGGTAGCCAACCGAACAGCGCCAGGCAGGCTGCCAAGTGATCCGTCGTCATCGGCTTCTCGTTGAAGAAGCGAAGGTAGGCCTGGAGGGCGTCGTCGCTAATCACCTCACCCTCACGAGCGATCCCCAACTGGTGTATGAGGATGCGCTGCTGCATCTTGATCGAACCACCAGAGGCGAACCTGCCAGCCACTCGCGCGCTCCTGCGGACCACAGAGGGATGAGAGCGCTTCTTCCTCGGCTTGCGGGGCGGCGGGCGAGGGAGGAGGGAAGCCCTCTTCAGCCTGCACCTCTCGCGGAAGGCCGCCAGACCACAACGCAAGTCAGCCGAGCCGGAGCCTGTCGGGGTCGCAACCGGCGTCGCCGCCGGCGGCGGAGACTGCGCCAAGGGAATAGGCGAGTCAGCCGAGCCGGAGCCCGCCGGGGTCGCAACCGGCGTCGCCACCGGCGGCGGAGACTGCGCCGAGGGAATAGGCGCCAACACCGGAGGTGACCTGCTGTCGACGCCAACCTCCACGATCTCCCCCTCCTCTACCTCATCAGCCCGTACCACCGCCGGAGGCGTGGCCGATAGCTCCACAGTGAAGAAAGAGAGGGGGAGCCGGAGAACGGCTTGTAGCCGGAGCACCACGAGACAAGGGAACCAACAGAGCCGGTAGGAGAGAGGGGCCCCCTCGGGGAAAGGGGGGCGTCGTCGGCCGCCCATAACACAGGCAGAGCCTTTGGCCAGCTCCTCGGGCTGGAAGGTTGGATCGAAGCAGAGCTCGAGGAAGAGGAGTCGCGGACGCTGCGCGAGGACGGAGCCAGGTTGCAGCCGAGGTCGAACCCCACAAAGTCCCGGACGGAGTCACCGTCAACGTCACGGGCCAACACAGCAGCAGGCTCCGTCGGCCACTGATCCACTCTTGGCTCCCGCTGCTGCACTCTTGGCTCCATTGGCCTCTGCTCCACTCTTGGCTCCCGCTGCTGCCAGCCAGCATAAGTGCGTAGAGGAGCAGCAGCAGCCGGACTGGGTGTGCCATCCTCCACAGGAACAGCGGGCCATGGCAGAACGGACTTAGTGCGGCCCAGAGCCACCCTCCGCTCTGCCCTACCACGCCACCGGCTACCGCGCGCCGCGGCCGGCTCACCACGAGAAGAAGGGGGTTGGCGGCGGTCACCAGGAGGAGGGCCCTGGCGACGGCTGCTGTCAAACCCGCCTGCCTCGCCACCATCCGGACCTGGACCTGGAGCGTTGCTGATGGAGGAGCGAGCGTCCGTGGCGCCAGTGTCCTCCACACGGACAATGTGGATGTCAGCGTCGTAGGCAAGCAGCGCCACCTCCTCAGGGACCAGAGCCTCCCTCGGGAGAAAAAGGTCGTCGTCGTCGCCCCTGAACCGGAGTGGCTCGGCAAGCCACAGCTGCTTGGAGCGGGGCAGCGACGCCAGATCGTCCATCCACGCCGTGATGCAGAAAGTCCCAAGGTCGGCGCGGCTGGCTGTCTCCGAGCCCAGCCGCTCCACCCAGCCGGAAGAGCCCAGGATCGTCTTCGCCGTGTCCATGCTCCATACGATCGGGGGCACGCCCACCACCTCGAGGTGAACCCGATAGCGGAAGCAGCACCGTGTCGCCTGCAGCTGGCGGTTCCAGACTCCGAACCTGAGGGAGAAATCTCTGCCGTCAAAGGGATTGGCGGCGGAGGTGAGCAGCGTGTCGCGCATGGCCCTGGAGTCAAAGACCAGCAACAACTCAGCCGGCCAGAAAGCATGCACAGAGAAGTGCCCATCCAGCTCCGGAACCTCTCGAGAATAGCTGCCGACGCCGCAGCGCCAGACACCAGCCGCCGAGTGCCCGACACGAAAGCTACCAAGCCCCAGCGAAGGGCTCTCTCGGCCCCTTCCACCTCCTGGGTCCTGTAGATGATCCCACGCTCGCGCGCCGGCCGCGCATCCTCCACCTCAGCCACAAGCTCAGCGACGGAACGGAGCGCCGCCCCACGCAGCATCTGCTCCCGGACTACCTCGCGATCAAGAAAGGAGCGGCCTTCAGCCCGCTCCTCCGGCCGCAGCGGCGGCTCAGCACGGATGGCCCGTTCCACCCTCAGTCCACGCTCGTACAGTGTCTCAGCGGCCAGAGCAAAGGGCACGGGTGGCGCCGCGCGACCAGCCCCATCGACATCAGCACGGCCACCCAACCTGCCCTGCAAGGCCGGAGGGGGGGGGGGGTGGTGGCGGGGACCCATCCCTTGGGCCAAGCCGCTGGCGCGCCGGGATCCTGTACCGCTCCACTTGAGCACCCGCGTCCGGCAGGCGGTCCACGGCGGGGGCGGATGGCCTCGCTTGCGGAGGAGGGCCACCACAGGGCGGTGGCGGCGCGCCGACCGCCAACTCCCCGACGACGGGAGCAACGGGCAACGTGCAGTTGCGGGCCACATGGTTCTCGCTCTTGCAGTTGAGGCAGCGGCGAGGACCTGTGCACATGCCGGCCACATGGCCCGGCTCGGCGCAGTTGAAGCAAAGACCGGCAAACCCCGCCGGCACGCCTGGCGGCACCACGTACGAGGGGAGAGGAGCACGGTGGCGCTGCCTCTTGGGTTGAGGGCCACGCCGACCACCATGCCCCTGCTGAGCACCACCACCCGCAGCCCTCGGAGGATCAGGGCGCGAAACCACAGAGGCCAGGCGTCGAACAGCTTGCGGGCCAGAACTGGACGCACCACCCCGCTGCTGGATCTCGTGCGAGGCCGTGCGCGCCGGGCTCGGCGAGCCGTCCTTGACCACGTCGGAGTAGGAGCGCTTGGAGGAGGCCTCAGAGACCGCCATCTCCTCGTCTTCCTCGTCGGCGATGTCCGACCACCGCCGAGACCTGGGGGTGCGCCCCTCAGCCATGGCGACCACGGGGGAGAGGGGGAGGGGAGGGGTAGGGAGCAGGGCACCACGGAGCGGAGGGCCGATGGGCCGGAGGTGGACCGCCGCCGCCGGAGTGGCGGGCGATGGGCGTGTAGGGCGGCGCGCGGGGTCGCCTGCTACGCGTAGTGCAATTTCAGTCAAACATACACAGATAAACAAATAACATCGATAAGTTGACTGAATGGTGACGACGATTCCATTGTTCTACCATTTGCCCATGATTCCTGAGATTCTATGATGGAGTCAACTTTATATTGCCAGCCTCAAAACAGCCATACACCGCCAACAAAAAAACCAATCTTAAGTGACAGCCTAACCACAAAGCTGGCAACTAATAAATTACAAAACATGCATAGCTTCCAATAAGCTCCATGGGCAATTGGCAGAAGGACTAGGTAAACTGAAGTCCCTGCCCGTCCTGTCACTGGGTAAACAGTCTAACTAATACTCCCTCCGTGCAATAGTATAAGATCTTGTAGATACTTTTCAAGTTGACTAGATACAAATTAAAAGGAATGAATCTACTCACTAAAAATAGACTAGATACACACGTAAGTGAGTGAATCTTCAAAAGACCTAAACGTTTTACCAAACGGAGGGAGTATAACAAGTGCACTTCAGTTTCTTAGCAGCTCCAAGAATCTTACTACCATTCTTATTGGGCACAACTTCAGGCATGAGCTATGCCTGAGGATGACATAATTGATGGTTTTGAGAATGTTTGGGTCCTTTCCATGAATGATTGACCATTGTCTTGAACAATACCTCGGTGGTTATCAGAGCTTAAACATTTGGTGATAGTGTTTTTACACAACAATCAGTTGACTAGACCAATACCTGACAGGATCAGCAGCCTAAATTTCCTCTTCGGTCTATCAAACAACAACCTTACAGGGGAAATCCCAGCAGCCTTAACAGAGATAGATGCCAAGCTGAAATCAGGCAAGACTGCAATGAATGTCTTCGAATTACCGGTTTATTATAGGGTTTACCACTCCAATACCTCATGCAAGGTGTTTTTCTTAAAGTGCTGAATTTAGGCATCTATCTCTGTTAAGGCTCTGCTTTCACTCAATTTAAGCTACAACCAACTATCAGGGAAGATTCCACGACCGATATGTACCCTCACGAGCCTGCAAGTGCTTGACTTATCCAGCAATCATCTGTCTGGTACAATTCCAGAGGCACTGAATAATCTGCTTCCTTTCGAAATTCAACATTTCGAATAATGCTCTAGAAGGGCCTATTCTAACTAAGGGCCAGCTTAGCACATTCCCTGATTCTAGCTTTGATGGAAAACCAAAACTGTGTGGTCCTATGCTTGTAAACCATTGCGGGTCTGCAAAATCAAGTTCGCTCTCCATCGTCTCGACAAAACATTGTAGCAATGTGGTCATCTTTGTGATTGTCTTCAGTGTTTTCTTCGGAGTAGGAGTGCTATATGATCAGATAGTCTTGTCCAAATATTTTGGCTAAACCTATTTCAGTTAGAATGGGATACTATAATGCGATGTACCTTGTATAATGTATATATGCAACAAAGAGTACTGATTAGCAGAAAATAGCTACATGCTTTGTAATTGTTATGCTCATTAGCATACCCAGGCATGATATCTCAAGCAGTTCTCGAATGAGAAAGACCCTAGGAAGATCAACATCCCTGGCAAGTGTGGTCACTTGAGTAATGCAATATCACCAAACAGAAACGAACCTTACTTGCTAGTATCATGCAAATTGAGGACTTCGGAGCGTTACTATCAGTGGGGCTGGAATTCGAGCCGAGCCGAGCCAATTTGGCTCGACTCGTTAAACCTCGGTTAACAATCGAGTTAGCTCGACTCGACTCGTTTAACAATCGAGTCCAGATTTGAAACTCGGCTCGACTCGCAAAGCTCGCGAGTAACTCACGAGTAGCTCGTTTAGAACTATCAAATAGAACATGTAGAATGTACAATGCATTTTTCCCAAATATTTGGACATGAATGATGAACAACATGCATTAGGATTATGGTACCAGAACAATATAAACCACAATAATCAATATATCATTAGAATAAGATTGCTGAGTTGAGAAACCACAAATATAGTTGCCCATTTTGGTGGGCTTGGGCCAACTTCATTTTTACCAAGCTAACGAGCTACTCGAGTTCGATGAACTCGACTCGTTTAGTTTGAACTTGTTTAACGACAATATATGAAACTTGGCTTGGCTCGTTATACACCGAGTTCGAGTCAAACTGAGTCGAGTCACGACTTACTCATTTAGCACGCGAGTTTCGAGTTTTAATTCCAGACCTAAGAGCATGTCTAACAGGCCCCGTATAACCCGCCCACCCCGTAAAATTCCGGCGACATACGGGGCAGGCGCGGTTTGGGCCGTCTAGCAGGCCCCGTATTCGGGCCGCCCCGTTTCGGCGGAATACGGGGCCCAGGAAATCGGCCCCGTCGCCCCGTACATATAGTGGGCGCAGGTGGGAGTGAGGGGTTAACCCCTCACTCGCAACCCTAGCTCCGCCGCGCGCCGCCGCCTCCTCCTCCTGCTCCGGCGAGCAATTAGCCGCTCCCCCGCCACGCATTCCACCCCAAAGCTAGGATGGACTCCCGCCGCCGCAGTAGGGCCTCGCCGGCGAGCGGATCGAAGCGATCCCGCTCGCCGGACACCGTAGAGGAAGCGTGGCGGCTGAAGTGCAAGCTTTCCGCCGCCGGGAGCCGTCGCGCGGCCTGCAAGTACGCCGGCGCGCTGTACGTGCCGGACCCGCTCCGGGAGTTCGCCGCGGGTGGGCGGTGGTACAAGCAGGACCCGCCGCTCAAGCCGATGAGCGGCGAAGCGTTCGAGAAATGGCGCGCGCAGTGGCAGCGCGACCGCGCGGCGTTGGCGGCATGGAGGGCGACCATCCATCGGCAGCAGCAGTTAGCCGGCGGAGGAAGCGGAGGCGGCGAGGAGGAAGCGGCGGCGGCGGAAGAGGAGGAAGAGGAGGCGGCCTACCGCCGTGCGGTCGCCTTGTCCGAGGCGGATGCCGCCGAGAAAGCGGCGGCGGAGGCAGAGGAGGAGGCGGCGGCCATCGCCGCCGTCCAGGAGTTCGAGGCGCGGCAGGCGCGGGAGGCGCGGGAGGAGGCGGCGAGGATCGCCTTCATCCCCTACGTCATCCTGGACGACTAGAGGTAGGTTGATGCTTAGTTAGATGTAGTATGATCCGTAGTATGATCAAAATGTATGTATGATCCCTAGTATGATCAATGAAGATGAACTTCCCGGGGTTTTAATTTTTGAAAATACGGGGCGAAATACGGGGTCTGCTAGACGGCATGGCTCGAAATGGAGCAGTTTTTCGATACGGGGCGAAATAAGAGACTTATACGGGGCAGCGAAATACGGGGCCTGTTAGACATGCTCTAACTATCAGCAAAGGAAATTTAACCACATGGTGTACCCCAAATGCACGGGCAAGTGCTCATACTGCAACAACAAGCTCGTGCGTGGCTCCACCAGGTACCTGGTCTGATACCATGACGCTGGTAGTGCTCTTCAGCTTTGTAGCAATGGTTTCCGTTCATGCAAAATTTCAGTTAGACTTGGTTGGGGTGCGCCTGCCGAGACAGTAGTGCAACACACTGGGCGACACGCAAGGGCCCTAGTAGCAAGCTACTGTGGTGGACCCTTCTCCACAAAAAATAAATTTAATATCGTTGTGGGCACATAGCCCACTTATCAGATATTAAACTGATAAGAACAGATACTACACTTGATCTTAGCCAAAAGGCCGAGAAAGGTATGATTTGCTTAGTAGCCCTCCGCTTCTTTTTATAGCCTCGCTCGACCACCTGTTCTCTCCCCGGCAGCGAGGTGGGACTAAACCAACGGCGAGGAATAACGCGAGCGTACCGCCTCTGAGCTTTTTCCCTGCCTTGGAAGGAAACAGCGGCCCAAGGAAATGACAGCAGCCCAAATCCCTCGATAGCCCATTAAGTTCATAACACAGACGGGCTGACCTGACCAGCCTGGATCCGTGAGTAACGAGGCTACAAACTACATGCGGCTCGTGATGTATCAGACAACAGACTTACAGGAGAAATCCCACTAACCTCGACGGAGATGCCAATGCTACAATCAACTGGGAATGCAATTCATTTTGATCCAAAGGTCTTCAGGCTACCTATTTACAATGGTCCATCACTTCAATACCGCATGGTTACATCTTTCCCGAAAATGTTGAATCTAAGCCGCAACTACTTCACAGGTGTGATTCCCCCACAGATTGGCCAGTTGAAGGTGCTTGAAGTGCTTGATTCCAGCTTCAACAAGTTATCTGGACAGATCCCACATTCGATTTGCAGCCTCACAAGCTTGCAGGCGATAGACTTATACAACAACAATCTCACAGGTGCTATCCCAGCTGCATTGAACAGACTTCACTTCCTTTCAGCATTCAATATTTCAAACAATGACATTGAAGGGCCTATTCCATCTGGAAGCCAGTTTGATACATTTCAAAATTCTAGTTTTGATGGCAACCCAAAGCTGTGCCGCTCCATGTACACTCACAGATGTGATTCGGCAGAAGCAGATCAAGCCGTCATTCTGCCAAGAAAAAAAGCTGAGTACAAGGTGGCCTTTGTGATTGCCTTCGGTGTGTTCTTTGGTGTAGGGGTGCTGTATGATCAATTAGTTTTATCAAGGTATTTTGGCTAGTCCTACTTTGTTCATATTAGCTGCTATATACTCAAGTTTAGCTACACTTCCAGCGAACAAGCTTCTCTGAGTTCGGTATTAGGTTCGTAAACAATATTCTAGGGTGAAGAGTGATTTCAGTCTATGGACATGTTAAAGTATGTAACAGTGTGAGGTGATTTGAGCTGAATAATGCATAATTCTGTCGAGAACTCAATCATGTCAGCATTCCATATAATAACTATATAACATGGACGCTTCTAGCGGGCGGCCGCGTGCCCGATGGTAATTCCTGGCGCCCCGCCGATTTAGGAATGTTTCTGTCGCCTCGATAGAAAAGGAAAGAAAATAATCTGTCGTCTGTCTCCGCTCGATCAGTGCCCACCAGCTCCATTTTCCAGTGCCGAATCGCCCCCGCCCCATTCCCCGCTCCAGCCAGGAGCATCACCCCCGCCGGCCACGCGCACCGCCCCGGCCAACCGTGCTCGCCGCCGTCCAACCATCTAGAGGCCCCGCCGCCGACCTCCCCTCCAGACGCGCTCCCGCCGTCGGCTTCGCTCCAACGTGGGCAAGACGCCGGGTAGGTTCCCCATCTCCCACTGCACGAGCTCCGACCTGGATCCCCGCTGCCTGCCTCCTCCCGTCCGCCGCCAACTTCCCCACGAGACCGTGCGCCTGTCTCAACTCTCAATCCTGCAGCTCGCAGAACCCAGGGGGCAGGCGGCCATGTCGCTCCACTCGGCGCAACTCCCACTTCAGCACATGGCCCTTGGTCCCAAGCGACCTCCCGCTGTGGCACACCCCTCTTCTGACCTCAAGCTCTCAATGGAACCCACGGCAGCCGGAGTTAGCAGTAGGGCATCGTTTACTGGATGAAATCGGGAGGGATCGAGCGATACTCAGAAGAAGATAATGGAGAGAGATGTGTACATACATTGAGTGGTCGGTCCCATGTGAAAGAGAAGTTTGGTACGGAATACTTACCATGTGAAAAATAAAGGAGTAGTTTATTGCCTAAAATCATATAATAGTTGCTAAAAAATGCTAGTTTCTTGCCTAAAATAACATGTAGGTGCTATTTTATTGCCTAAAATCATATAATAGTTGCTAAAAATTTGCTCAGGTACAAATGTTATGTCGTCGGGCTAAAGTTCCTCCGGCGCGAGACACCTAAGGGACAGGACTGGAAGGATTGGTCGGCTTTGTTCCTCATTTTTTTTAGACGGATTCCTCGTTGTAGAAGAAAAGGGACAGGAGAGAAAACAAGAACATAGGAAAAAGAGTAAAATAAATGTCGGGTTGTGCCCTTCATCCATCCGCTATAAAGTTGTGCACTATAATTGCACCATTGGGCACCAAAGTTGTTTTATCAGGCAACACAATTGCTACGTTGGCATCAAAGCAACTTTGGTGCCCATCGAAGCAACTTTAATGCCCCCAAAGCAACTTTACTGCTTAACGGCGCAATTTTGTAGCAACATTAGGAAATTTTAGTTCATCTTTAAGCAAGGTCAATATAGCGGTAGGCAAAATTTAGGGTATCACTAGGCAACTTCAGAACATCACTATTCAACTTCAGAAACAACGGTACATAACTGCACGACAATCGAGTCAACTTTGTATCTGTACTAGGCAATTTAGTGCAGTTGTATGCAACTTCACTTTAGCGAAATGCAACTGCAAAGCAGCACTAGGTACATTCAGACCAAGAGAAGGCAACTTCGCATGCACCTGGACCTCAGCAGCTAAAAGGCTCAAATGAGAGTGCCAAATATCAGCCTAACATCCACCACCTCTAGCGTGCCACCACCCATTTGGTATTTCTAGCATTGACGACCATGCATTCGGAAACCATCGCTACGTCGGTCAACCTAGTTGCACCCCACTCACACCGCTTGAGTTAGCCTAGCAACTTCACAACTGCGGGGGCAAACTTAACAATGATGATGCGAAAATTCATTGTATCGGCAAACAACTTCAAAAATGGTAGTAAGCAACTTATCTTTAGTGGTAGGCAAGTTCGCAACACTATTAAGCAACTTCACAACAATAATAGGCAAGTTCAGTACAGTGGTAAGTAACTTCACGATAGTAGTGAGCAAATTTATAGCAATATTAGGAAACTCACTTCATCGGTATGCAACTTTCATATCCACATGGACAACTTCACAACAGTTGTGGGCAACTTCAGAGTGTCGGTAGGCAAGTTCACAACGACGATACAAATTTACTGCATCGATAGGCAACTTTAAAACAACGGTAGGAAAAATCCAAAAAACAGTAGGCAACCTTCAACAACGGTAGCGACCTTCCAAACATCGGTATAGGCCACGACCGTGAGGGCTCGGCGCGTTTGCCTGCCACGCACCCGCCCGTAAGATTTTAGGTACTATTATTTGCGAAATTTGGTGCAACTGTCGAATAACTTTGGTAATGCGAGAGGGCCTAAAATGCCTTATCGCCGGCCACTTTGAACCAGCTGATTCACCAGTGGTAATAAGAGGTTATTCCTAGTAGTGAAGTTGCTCTATCCGTGAGCAAAGTTGCTCCATCATGTTTCAATGTTGCTCTGTTGGGCAGTAAAGGTGCTCTGTCCGGCACCAAAGTTGCTCCATCGAGTTCCGAAGTTGCTCTGCTGGGCAGCAAAGTTGCTCTGTTGGGTTCCAAAGTTTCTCCATTGGGTTTCGAAGTTTCTCTGCTGGGCAGGAAAGTTGATCCGTCGGGTTCCAAAGTTGATCCGTCGGGTTCCGAAGTTGCTCTGATGGGCAGCAAAGTTGCCCGTTGGGTTTCAAAGCTGCTCCGTCGGGTTCCGAAGTTGCTTTGTTGAGCAGCAAATTTGCTCCATCGGGTTCTGAAGTTGCTCTGTTGGGCAGCAAAGTTGCTCCGTCGGGTTTCAAAATTGCTCTGCTGGGTAGCAAAGTTGCTCCATCGGTTTCGAAATTGCTTCGTCAGATTCTGAAATTGCTCCCCTAGGTAGCAAAGTTTTTACGTCAGATTCCAAAAATTGCTCCCTCTGGGCAACAAAGTTGGCCCGTCTTCGGTATCTCTCTAACTCTCTCCCACCGAAATCCTCTCTCAAAAATCAATGGCTCATGTATTGTACAAGAACCAACAGCCGCCGGCCCTACACGCGGCGGGGTGGCCACTAGCCTATGCTGGCCGATGGTGGTCTGGCGCAGCTCTGCAGGCACCGAAGGCGGAAGTACACTCGAGGCCTGCAATAGAGGCCGTGCGGAAGTTCAGAGGAGCGCCCAGACGACGGACGTGCGAGAGTACTAGGAGAGACGGCGGCCGTGCACTCGTGGCCAGGATTGGAGCCGGCACGTGAAGAATCCAGCTGCGAGCACCCCTGAAGCGCGTGGGGCTACTCTGGGAGGCGCGCCGGTGCTCACCAGGTAGACGCGAGACTCGCCATGGCTGTCGGGGAGGCGCGGCGGCGCTAGTCGGCGATGCCGGAAGGCACGACAGTGGAAGATTGTGGGCTGCTGTGAGGCGCGACGGCGCCCGTCAGAGCTGCAAGGAGAGGGGTGGGACACGCCAGCGAGCAGGACGGGGCCAGGTTCGTGATCTGGATCGGTCGATGAAGAGGTCCTGGGCGGTGCGACGAGCAGCAGCCTCTCCATGGGGTTCCGGTGCGCGGTGCGGTGGATCGCTCGAGCGTTGCTGTGGGTGTCATAGGGCGGAGCGTGGGCGGCGCGATTTGCCGATTTGGGGAAAACAAGTGAGTCGTGATAGGGTTGGAAACGAAGAGAGTTGGCGTCGCTTGTCGTTTAGGGTGAGCGCTCCGCACGTCCGTCTGGCGGGCGCACGCCCGGAAGAATTTAGGATATAACATACGGAGTATTCCAGGACAACAGAGTGTATACTACTAGCTTTAATTTCATCAATTTCTTTTCTTACTGGACAATAAACACTACGCAGTTTAGGCATGCGGAATTTCAAGACGAATGTAAGGTGGAAGGATTACTAGCTATGATTAGTCGCAGCGTGCAAAGCCGCACATAGAAAATATCCATCACAAAATCTTGTTAGGTCACGCCACCCGATTTTTTCCCAGCAATTTTTGTACACGATCTATACCTCGGGAGCGCGCGACACTGGACCTTTTGCCCTAGCCCCCGGGCTCCGGCGCTTGTCCGCCAGCGCGCTTAGCGAACACGGAGCCGCCGGCCGGGTCGCCACGGGTAGCTCGATCGCCTCCCTTGCCGGGGAACTTCCAGCGCAGATCAGAGGTCCGTGGTGTGCCCCGCAGGGCTGCCTGGCTTCCGTCCACCAGAAGCGGCAGCAGGCAGCATCAGTGCGGCTGTGCGCGCCGCCACCGCCCGCCGGCGCACTGGGTTGGGCAGGTCTCTACTTGGGCCGTAGCGGATCTGTATTTGTATTTTGTGTCGCACTTCCGCGTGGTTTGGTGATTCAGAACTCAGAAGGAAGCACAGCATAGAGAACTGATTCTAAGATGGAGAGTACATGTTCGCAAAAAAAAAAAGATGGAGATTACATGCTCGACCGTGATCCATGCCAAAAGATCTCCAGCGGCCCGATTTATTTCGAACACGAAAATTATTTGTTTCGGTCTATTTTGATCGTGCTGCGGACACAAAATTAATCTCATTGTCTTATATATCCATTTGGATCGGAAGGTAGCTCAGTAACCCGACGGAAATGTATTGATTTTCATATATTTTATAGATAAAACAACATAATTTACATAGTTAAAACTAAAAACATAATACATACCACTTGAAAAGACGATACTCCAAGGACTTCAAATCCTGGCCCACTACTTGTCGTCATCGGTAAGCTGGGTCAGGTCGACGAGCACCTGCATCTCCCATTACCAGTTGGGCGCGCGAGAGGAGGCGCGGTTGCAGTAGGAGCAGGCAACGCCGAGGGCGTGGATGGTGTGGCTGAGGCTTCCTCCTTGGAGACGCCTGCCGGCATGACCGCACTAGCATAGCTGGGTTGTGATCGCAGTGGCTCCGGCTATTGGGATACTAGGATTGCGAGCCTTGTTGCCTCCTCTTTGTCCATGTTGTCAGGCTGGGCTAGGAGCCGGTCTAGAGTTCCCTCCTCCTTGGGCACCTCGGCCATGTAGGCGAGGTATGTCATCACAGGGTTTCCTCGCTGAAGAAGAGCTCCCTCTTGGGCTTTGGCGGCTCCTTCGCGGCCACAGGGACACGGCTGGACACACGGTTGCGTGGCTTCTTCGCCGAAGAGGACCCGACCTCGTCATCGTTCTTCTTCGGCTTCCTCCATGAAAACACCATTTTTTCCAATGGTGTCTTTTGGAAGTTGTCGGTGAACTGGGAAGGCTTGGCTGAATCTGGCAATGAGGCAATGGCAGGGGGTGTTGCCGATGATCTTAAAAAGGGATGTTGAGCGGTGGCCTTCAGTTCCAATGCAGGTCTCCAAGCGCGTGCCGTTGATGAATGCGTAGAATCCCAATTGTCGCCTGCCAGTCCTGGCACAGCGGCAAACTTGAAGCACGTCATTGTAGGAGAGGACACAATTTAGGCCATTTTCCACCACCAGGCATGCCGAGGTGGCAGGGAGCATACATGCATTACGTCCACGGCGACTTAATTCGAACCCAAATTTAGACCAAGAATGTGTTGGTGTGAACATGATGGTTACTTTGTGTTGGGTCTCTGGGCTTGGTTTTAACCATTTCGTGTCCACATGGACCGAAACGAACACATTTGGTCCATTTACATTCGGATTGCTGGGATACCCTAACTGTATACTAGATTAGCTAACAGCTGAAAATAATTTAACAAGCACAATACAACTAAGAGCTAGTGGACAAGACCTTCTACAAATGTAAACAACAGCAGTAAAAATATGAACCAGGACAACATAACTACTCCCTCCGTCGCAAAATGTAAGGCGCGTAAGGATTAATCAAAAGTCAACATTTTTAAAGTTTGACCAAATTTATACACAAAAATATAAACATTTAAAATACTGAATCAATATCAATAGATTCACCACAAAGTATAGTTCCTTAATATGTTCATTAGATATTGTAGATATAACTATTTTTCCTAAATATTTGATCATAATTAGTAAGATTTAACTTTTAACTAATCCTTAAACCCCTTACATTTTAGGATGGAGGAACTAATATTTTCGAGGTTTCAGTGTCCCAGCGTAGTCATTTCGCTTAACCATCGAGAGAGCTATACTTCCCATGAGAGGAGCCCAGCCACAAACCTGGCATTACCCATTTACCCGACTTGAGTTGCCAGCTTGCCCACAGGCTGATTAAGCCCTTTCTAAAGCGTGATTGGCTAACATCTCCTTATTTCTGCAAAATGGACCAGGCATCAAGCCACACACATTTGAGATAAATCAACGCTGTCAGGTCCTCTTGACTAGTTCGATTCAGGAAAAATATTGATTAGATATTATGGAATATTGAATCAACTGAAAAATAGACACAAAGGGATTTTTTTTGAACAAGTGACGGGTCCTAGAGGGACCTAGAAGCTAACATTCAGCGGTGGCATATACAAATACATAGATGACCAAAAAAATAAACAAAATTACAATCAGATCCGAACATTTTGCACAGAGAACCCTAAAGATAATATTGGAAAAGCCATCGGGTCCAGCTCCATTGCCGCCGCATTGCTGCAACACAACACAACCAAGAACCACGCCGCCGTGGACTGAGCCACTTGGGGCGAGGCACCGGGAGCTAACTGCACTAGTGCTAAAGGGCCTGCGTCTCGGCATAGAATCCTGGAGGTTGATATTCACCTGCAACCGCCGGCCGGGAAAAACCGACGCCGGAGTAGAGGACGGGAGTGGTCGCCCTTCGACCATCTTGGACGACAGCAGAGGAAGAACTGCTATTGATTCATTCCCAAGAGCAGCTTCAGAGCTCCCTTGCTGCAGATCCCATGCCTGACAAGCCAGGACTAAGGCCAGGACATGGACTCCATCTTCCTCCGCATCACCATGACCCGAGGAAGCCAAATCCCTGTCAAGCTCGCCCACGTCGAGGCCGTAGAAGAACAAGGCCTTATTGATAGAGATTTCCACCACCTCTCTCCCCGCCGCCTTCAACTCCGACCCTTGGAGCGCCGCCATGAAGAAGATGGACAACAGGCCACCACAGATCTGACCCCCAAGATCTGCAGCGGATCTCATGGCATAAAGCCAAACTTCGACACATGGCAAACACCTACAACTAATGCTATCTCTACTATGTACAGGAATACCGGCGTCAGCTCCTAGCCACTTCCTACCGGCGGCGCCGGCATACAGAGCATCAGAGAGAGCATCGGAGAAACCCGGAGAACAACAGTTGACTCTCAAAACTACTATAGCGGTGTGAGAGGGGAAAAGAAGGGATTGCTTCTACACAAAGGGATAATCAACAGTGGTTATTTGGTTGCCCCCGCAAGAATAACACAACAAAGTCTTTAATGATTGGGTAAATGATTGGGTGTTTGGCACAATTAAAGCAAAAGAAAAATTTTGACAATCTTTTTGCAAAATAGTCTAAAGAAAAGGTATTATGCTTGTCAATCCTACAAATTAAACAAGGCCTATAGGAGAACTTTAACGAAATAGAATCCTATTTTTTTGTCATGTTCATTTGAATCAAAGAGCCATTGAAATCCTTGAACCAATATTTCTGGTGGCCACTAAGACTGCTAGGGTCAAGAAAAAAACAAAGATGATGTTTGGTTTCTTCTTGTGCTCTCTTCATAAGAGCATTGATGCCTTAAGCATACTAACATCAGAAACCATGCAACAACACCATTTTTATACAAGAAGTGTAACATGATAATACGGGTAACTTCCAATGGAATTCCTTACCGTGCGGGTCTGCATAATCATAGCAAATGCAATTCATAGGCAAAAAAAAAACACGATTCAAGTTATAGGCCATTCATAAGGAGTAGGCAAAAGAATCAATTACTTTCCAATAAAATGCACGTTGGTTAGCTAGGTCAGAAGCCTTATGTCTCTATCCTCTTCTTGGTTCGCTTGAGTGACACAATCTATTCTAAGGTCTTCCTATTTGTCTTTAGTACTGTTAGTCTAGTGTTTCGTTGACTTTCTGATTCGACGAGCCGCAAAATATATGTCAATAACATTGCGTGTTGGCTTCACACATAGTTTTCTTAGCATAATAAATATATAAATCATGAGCTCAACAAAATCTGGAAACATCTATCAAGCTACACGATAAGCAACTGCGGGATGAAGACACGTAGGACGACCGCTCCAGCTGAAGCCCAAGATCGAGCCACGGATAATTACTTTTACACCAAACTTTTAGACCCGGTGATAATAATTTTATTAAGGTGCAATGTTAACTATTATACTTTTTCTGTTGTGTTGGTTTAATATTGATTTATGGTGTTTATTCTTACACTATAAAGTTCTAACATACACCATTGAAAAATACACTCGAGGTCACTAAACCATACTTCAGAGCAAAATTACATTTTATTTTTTACTTTTAAGAAATTTCCCCATAAAAGATATCTAGTTATTACTCAAGAATATATATGTTTATAAATGTTCTCCTAGTACATTTGGATATCCCGACGGAGTTATCTAAGTCATATGATCTAACAGGTATCTATTTAGGTTTCTTTTTTTTAGGGAAAATATCTATTTAGGTTTCTAGTCATGCATAATTCAGTTCACCCAAATATCCTAGTCAACAATGTCCTCAATACTCTACTATCTCATCGACCCTACGAATCGAGCGCGTCGTGAACAAGCACACGAGGCACATCGGTAGCAGAAATGCCTATGGGATGGTACTCGCATCACGACCGTGTATTTATCACAGATTTCATTTTGACTTTGTTGGAAATAAATTGTAATCTATTTCAAACTAAATTTACATTCCACTCGAAGCAAACGCTACCGCGTCGGCACAGTTGCACGTGGAGAAGGAAAAAAGAAAAGCGGTGCGACAAGTGGGCAAACCGCAAAAGGACGCGCGGCCGAAAAACTGAAACGACGCGCCCCAAAATTACGCTGCCGCCTCCGGCTCCGGGACCGCCGCCTCCTCCTGCGCGAGCTCGGCGCCGGGTTCGGGACCGAGCTCAGGCTCTCCTCGCCTACAACCCGCTGGAGAAGACGTTCGCGCGGCTGCCGCCCCTCCCCATTGTACGCCACAAGGTGTCCGGCTACACCGTCGTTCCAGGGGACGGCGCTGAGTTCCGTGTCGTCGTCGTGCTCTTCGGTGCCACCTCGCCCAACTTCCACGTTCTGATATACTCTTCTGCGTCCTCCGTCTGACCGTCTGGGAGGCCGCCACCGGCGCGATGAAGCGGCCCTTGGTCCCCCACCAAGGCCCGTCTGTCGTGGTCGGGGACGTAGGGTGTGTTTGGTAGCCCGGGCCAAGGGAGAATAGCTATCTATTCTTATACAAGCTGACCCTAACTAAGATAAGCTCAGATTTTTTCACGTGTTTGGTAGGTCGTGTTGGTTGAGACATGCTGAGTACATCAGTTGTTTGGAGGGCTGTATGGGGTGAGATATGCTGAGGAGGTCTGAGATTTGCACAAAAACCTCTGAACACAAAAATAAAAAGCAATCAGATCCCTGCATACAAAATAAAAAGCAATCGGGTCCCTGTAAAAAACGCAATCGGGTCCCTGGCGAGGAAACTCCGGCGAGGATGCTCCGGCGAGCGAGCTCCAGTGGCGGCGTGAGGCCGTGGCTGGTCGTCGCGGAGCTGGCTGTCGCGGCGCTGGTCGTGGCTGGTCGTCGCGGAGCTGGCCGTCGCGGCGCTGGCCGTGGCTGGCTGTCGCGGCGCAGACCGTGGCTGGCCGTCGCGGCTATGGTCGTAGCTGGCCGTCGCGGTGGAGCCGTGGCGAGTGAGCTCTGGTGGCTGGTCGAGGTGACGTGGTGAGGATGCTCCGGTGGCCAGTCGCGTGTGCTCTGTGGCGAAGGAACTCCGGTCGCGTGTGCTCTGGCAAGGGAGCTCCGATGGCGAAGGATCTCCGCTGACCGTGGCTGTCCCAGGCGAGGGAGCTCCGGCGTGAAGGTGCGGGTTGCGGGGCGGCCGTCGGTGTCGTCCGGCGTCGAGGAGGCGACGCAGAGGGCGGCGTCAAGAGCGGGGCGATTTTGGTGCTTTTGGAGCGAGAGCGGTTAGGAGGGGGGGCGGGGGGGGGGGGGGGGATGAGCGAGACTGGTCCTGACCCCTGTTAGATTTTGGCCCAGCCGCGAGCGCGGAGGGTTTTTTCCGGGCGAGGTCAGCCCTGCCTAGGTGTGAAGCTCGATTTCAGCTTCTCTACCGGGCAGGGCTGAGAGGCCTTTTTCAGGTAAGTTGGGCAGTGCCCACTTGGGAGAGCCGACCTACCAAACAACTAAAATCTCAGAAATCTTTGTTGAGATGAGATTCGCTGGGTCGGCCCGACCTACCAAACACACCCGTAGTGTACCGGCTGGACTGCGAGGACAAGTACATCATGGCCGTCAACACGACCAAGATGACGCTCTCCGCTTTTCCACTTCCCAACACCGGGATGCTCCCGTATACGGCGGGCAACAATTGGATCGGCAAGACGGTGAGCGGCCGTCTCTGCTTCTTGGCGATCCGGGAGACGCTGGTTCTGGTGAAATGGGTGCTTGAAGCGCCAGGGAAGTGGACGCCGCAGGAGCCGGTGGCGTTGCGACCGCTGATGAACCCGGCCACGTACGGTCGGGGACCTCCACGGCGTGAAGCTCTTGGCGAAGATCGCCGACCAGCTTCACGGGTGCAAGCTTGTGAACTTCGGCGGGTTCTGCCTTCTGCGAGGCCACTGGAACTTTGTTCTTCATCATGGCTGACTGGGTGGTTTCGCTTGACCTCAAGACGCTGAAGATGGAGAGGCTATGACTCAACGAAGATGAGTTGCGGCCGCTTGGCGATGTGTTCCCGTTTGAGATGGTGGCGTGGCCACCGGCGATCAAGGGTTCTGTCAAAGCTCCGGTGGAAGCGTAGTGTGTATCGCTGCAATCTGATTGCTGTAGAGTGTGTATTGGCGGTGTCAGTGAGAAGGGAATTGCAGTGTACCGTTGGATTTGTAATTTTGGATATCCCTGAAATAGTGAAAAAAATATGTTCATTATTTTAGTTCAGTTAGCACTGCAGTAATATCTATCACCAATGAATTGCTTGTAATGTTTTTTGTTCAGGCAGCAAGTGCAGTAATACCGATCATCAAATGAATTGATTGTAAACAATTTTTTTTGTTTCAATCAGCACGACATATAGAACTTATAAACAAATAAATTGCTTGTACTTTACAACCTCCGTTCCAAATGGACAAGTCTTATACTTTTTAGAAAAGTCAAATAATATAAAGTTTGACTTTTTTTTTAGAAAACCTACCAAAATTATAAAATTATATAGATATCATATAAAAATATATAGTTCATGATGTATCTAGCAGTGTTGATTATGGATTGTACATATCAATGGTTTTTTTGAGAAGTTTGATTAAACTTGATGTATCTGAGTTTTCCGAAAATATATAAGCCTTATTTAGCACTGTGTAATACTCATCATCAAACAACTTTTTATTTTTTTTAAACACAGTACAAACATAGACGCTCACATACACGCACATAAACTCACCCCTATGCACATACACACACACCTACTCCTATGAGCACCTCCGGAAGACTGGCCGACGTAGTTTGTACGCATTCTGTATACAACATGAAACATTGCACATTTTCTGTGTTATAATGCCGAGGATCCCAACTCACGGTACAATTCTCACTAACTTATTATTTTGAGTAGTAAAGATAATGTGTTAGTTGAGCAATAGATTTAGGTCCTGTTTGATTCGAAGGATTTTAAAAATATAGAAATAGGAAAAGTACATAAATAGAAATAGTATGTTATGACACGTGAAATTCTAAAAATATAAAAAATAGGAATTAGTTATAGAAGTCGTTTGATTGAACTACATAAAAATCGTGGAAATCTCTATAGAGATTGTAGTTGTCATAGACAAATTATTTTTTCCAAGATGTCTAACATCTTGCTAAAAATCCTATGAGATAGTAATATAGGAAGGCAATTCATAGGAATTTTGGAAGGTTCGATCGTTTAAATCAAACAACCATTATAGAAGAATTCCTATGGGTAAGATTTCTACACAATTCATTTAAAAATATTTTAAATCAAACAAGCCCTTAAAGAACCAGAGCTTCTCCATCTTCAAGGGCCTTCCCACTATGTTGTGCAATAGCCGATAGACCGTGCATTGCACCTTAGACCACACACTATGTTTATTAAAGAAAATTATGTCAGAGATATGAATCGCTCTTGCTGCTATGTATGGAATCGGTAGTGGGACCCTCAGCTGAGATCTCCTGTATGCGTGCATCCTACTTTCCCTCACAATTCTACTCCTAGCTCCCATAATTGCATGAAAAATGAACTAAGTTGTTGAGCCGCTTCTTGTGTCAAATTATAGGAATCGATTCCCTATTATGTATTGAGTCGATTCAACATGAGGAGAGAGAGGGTTAGGAACCGCTTTATTCATACACAGTGGCTAGTATCATAGGCAAGATTTTTGGGATCTATAGCGGTCCGACGCAAACGAAACACAATTATCTGTTTTGGTGCGCGGGAACAAGAGAACACATAAACCTCATCTCAGTGATTCGATGCAAACGGACCAAGCTATCCGCGCGCGGTGACCCATTCCAAGCCTAAATCGTGTCTGCGTGTCCCCCTCTTCTATTCCCAGGGGCTGCTCGCACACTAGCCACTTCCTCTCCCAAAAAAAATCTAGGGAAGCAGGTATTAGAAAGTGGGCCGGTCAGTAGGTGGACTGGACAATATGTAGGGCTGGTCTGTAGGTGGACTGGATTATATGTTTGGCCGGTCAGTATTGGGTCATATGGGATACCAGTAGGGTTGTAAATGGTACGGAAAATTTCCGCACCAAATCCATATCTACACCCGTCTTTTAGGATATGGTATGCGATTTTTCAAATTCAACGGAAACAGACACGGATACGGATATTGGTCATGCGGATACCCGACAGATGTGGTAGTGGATATGGTATGGCTATTATCAGGCGGATACAGAATATCCACTGGTTTTGCGGTTTATCCGACATGTTCAATTAGGATAATCCGATTAAATTAGCCCAACACATTAGCCCAAGTATCCAATTAGGCTTTGTGTATATTATAACCTAGCGATTAAGTTGAGTGTGTGATATCCCTTCCTACTTTGTCGGTTGCTTGCTTTTAATTCTTCAATAAGAACTTAATAAGAAACGGTCGGAGAACCTTTAGGTAAGTGTTATTTGAGTACGACCTTCGTCTTTGTAATAAGTACTGCGATCTTCACATTGGTGATATTTTGAACCATTCCCTACTCTATGTTATTCTTTTGAGGAACTTTACGTTCATACATTTGCAATGGTGAAAATATGTTTTCATGCGCGTATTTATCCGATATATTTTGTCCGTTTTCGCCCCGAATTTGCATCCGGTCATTATCCGCTCCGTTCCGAATCGGACAAAAAAATATGGTAAAGGCGGAGAGAACATTATCTGATCCGATAGGATCCGTTTATATCCCTAGATACCAGTTACCAGAGCCTTGGAGCGAGGCCCAGGCTTATGCGCATCTGTCCAGTCCAGGTGGCGAATTCTATGGCGCGGCGACCCGGTGCTGCGCCGGCGGCTGGGGCTTGCCGCCCCGGTAGCTTCATTCTAGCGAGAGATCGATCCCCTGTGGCTTGTCTCTTTACCCGTGCTCTACTCTCTTGGTCTCCTTCCGAGTTCCGAACGCGGCGGGGCAGCAATTCGCGTCGATCCGGCGGAGCGGCGACTCGTGGTCGCCGGCGAACGGATGCCGGAGGCTAGGGCAGCAATCCAGTGAAGCGCTTGTTTGAGGTACATTGCACGAAAAAAAGAACTTCCTAGAAACATCTGGTTGTGTACTTACTAATTAGCGACTGCGCTCCTTACAAATTCTGCTCAGTTGCTGCTCTTCTGTACCAACAGCACATTATGTCTAGAGTCTGGTAGTGCTTGAGGCTCGTTTCATCATTCAGGTTGTCTTTAGCACGAATCAACTGATTAATTCGAAATCAAAGTTTGTTGCCAAGAAATCAAAGGATATAAACCGTAGTTGTAGTATAAATTCTGTTTTTCAGGGGAACAAAGTTATGTGGAATTCCGGCAAGATTGAGTTTGTCACACATAGAGAATGCTTCAATTTGAATCGTCCTGCGTTATTACATACTTTTACATCTCCGCAATTGGAGTCACTCTTCACCCTTGAATATTTCTGTAAGAAACCTAATTACAACCCACACCTAGAAGATAAGTTGCTTCACTGGACATGTTCCTAATCATGAATAGCACGCTAACTTGAACAAAGTTGACATAAAAAGAATATGTGAACTGGGGTAATACTAGCCAAAATATCTTGATAACACTACCTGATCATACAACATGCCTACAACAAAGAATGCACTAAAAGCAATCATGAAGGCGGTCTTATAGCTAGTTTCTTTTGTTGATAGAATGTTGGCTTGAGGTGCTTTTGCTAAAGCACATTTGCGAATGAGCATAGAGCCACATAGCTTTGTATTCCCGTCGAAGCTGGAAGTCTCAAATGTGTTAAACTGGCCTCCAGATGGAATAGGGCCTTCTAGGTCGTTGTTAGAAACATTGAATGCTGAAAGTGAGTGCAGGGTGTTCAATGCAGACGGGATTGTACCTTTGAGATTGTTGTTTGATAAGTCCAGTACCTGCAGTCTTGTGAGATTGCATAGAGATTCTGGGAACTGTCCCGTCAAGTAGTTTGAACTCAAATTGAGTGAAAGGAGGGATTTCAGCTGACCGATCTCCTGGGGGATCTCACCGATGAATTTATTGTTGCTTAGATCCAACACTTTAGGGAAACCAATGGGTTTGCGGTATTGGCGTGATACAGCGCTATAAACTGGTAGTGCGAAGACCCCTGGATCTAAATGGGGTTCAGTCTTCTCCGACTTCAGCATTGGCGTATCCATCAGTGTTGTTGGAATTTCTCCAGTGAGGCTGTTATTTGATATGTCTAGATAGAATAAGTACCTTGGGGCTTTGATCCAGACTGGTATTGACCCAGTGAGTTGATTGCTAGATAGCATCAACATCTCTAAATTTGGTAGCTTTGATATCCAAAGAGGTATGTTACCTAACAATTGGCAACCATTGATGGCCAGTACCCGAAGATTCTGGAAACCATCAATTATGTCATCCTCAGGCATGAGCTCTCCTTTGAAGTTATACCCAATAAGGAGGACGGTAAGCTGCCTGCAATTCTGTAGGATCTGAAGTGCATTTGTGATATTCACGAAAGAGTTGGAAGCAAGTGAAAGGAAGGTGATGTGTTTCAGATCGCCTATTTGTGGTGAAAGCTGCCCATGTAAGTTGTTGTAAGATAGCCGAAGTGCAATCAGATTGCTGCAAGAGTATATGCTTTCTGGAATCGTTCCACTGAAGTTGTTGTACAGCAAGTCTAAAGTTATCAGATTAGGAAGTTTGGAAAAATCGACCTTGCTAAGTTCTCCACTGAATTTATTCCACTTGAGGTTGATTGTTATAAGATTTGTGCAGTTACTGAGAGTTGATGGTAGCTCCCCAGACATGCTGTTGTGGTCAAAATAGAGCTCCTCCATTCTCTTGAGCTGACCTACAGAATCTGGAATATTGCCACTGAAGTTGTTCCTTCCAAGATCCAAGGTCACGAGATTTCCGAGTTTGATTATGTGTGCACCACCAAGTACTCCGTGTAACTCATTGTTACGAAAACACATGTACTCCAATGTGGTAGCATTGAAGAGTTCATTGGGGAGTGTCCCACTGAGGTTGTTATAGCCTGCATTGAGCACTCTTAGCATGGAGCAGTCACCAAGTCCCAGGGGAATACTACCGCTGAATTTGTTGTAAGACAGATCAAGCACCGCAAAAGATGGTGAATTGTCACAGAAATGAGTTGGTATCTGCCCAGTGAAGCTGTTCTTGCTGGTATTGAGGGCAATCAGATTCTCTGCTGCTTTCCATATGCTGGACGGGAACTCTCCTGTAAATAAGTTGCTTGAGATATTCAGTACCTGCAGAGGACGGGCAGGGGTTGAAGATGGCAGCTCGGGTAGTGCTCCATTGAGTTGGTTAAAGCTGACGTCCAGTATGGTGATGCTGTGGGATGACAGCAGTTCTCGTGGCAGGCCACCAGACAAGGAGTTGTGGGAGAGGTTAAGAAGCTTCAGGCCAGTGAGGTTGCCGAGGGACATCGAGATGTTCCCCTCAAGGTTCTTTGAAGCCAGGGAGACACCAGTGACCACCCTATCTGTGCTGCAGGTAATCCCTTCCCACTTGCAGCAATCCTTGCCATCCCGCCATGACGCTGCAAGACTACCATCATTCGAGAGCCCCGCAAGGAACCAAAGAAGAGAGCCCTTATCCTGATCTGTGCAGGAACTGGTGGGAGAAACCAGGGAGACGAGCAGAACGAAAGCAAGGCAAAGGGGAGCCATTCGTAAGTTTTTGCTGTGCTTCCTGTATGGAAAAATGGAACAGCGTTCCCGTGAAACTACTAGCATCGAGACCAGATGGGTAAATCTGGTGCCCCGGCTAGGTAAACCGTCAACCAAATAGTCTAATGAAGAAAGAGCATGCGTTCCCGCCAGGGATTTCTGGATTCGATATTGATTCAAAGTAAACTGCGTGCCACGTGAGGGACTTGCTGTGATTGCTTGACCGTGAATAGATTGTCAAGGTGAGGAATGGTTGACAAATATAAATATTGGTGAGTCGTTGACAAATATCGGTCTGAATTTTCACATGATGTCGTTTGTGCAGCCTGTAATTTCTTTGCAGTTGTCGTGGGAATAAAATATAGGAATATTGTACCCTCAAAACAAAAAAGTATTATCATTGGCGTTGCGAACGCACGCGCGGTTGATTGTATTCCTGTGGATGTGATGTATTCCTTGTCGTTAATTCAAGCTCCATCGGCTTCTACACCTTGCACCCACAGAACACACCCATTGTTGCGAGCAGAGGCCCTACCGTCAGCCACATGGGCTATATGCATCAATCGATGCAGGCTGAGACACATTCTCCTTTTCAAAAGAAAAAAAAATCAGCCACATGAGCGCGTCCTCCTTCGACGAGGGAAGATGACGGGTGGCGATAGACAGCTTGGGTTTGTGTCACCACTTCAATTTCCCTCACAAGAGTGGGTGATGACGTGTTCCCCTCAACCTACGTGCACATTGGTACTCAAACTTATAATGCCTCTACACTACTCAATGTCGGAGTGAGTGAGTCAACAGAAGCCGTGAGAGATGGAGCTCCTGAGGTGAACCCCTTAGCCGTTTGCCAGCCTGGTTTTGGCGCCTACCAAACTCGCCGCCTACCGCTCCGGCCACAACGCCCACCATGGACTCCCTTCCCCCCTCTCCATCCCCGGTTCGTGGCCGGCAGAGCCCAACGAGCCCTAAACCTCCTGAGCTCGTATCTCCGGTCGAAGGTCCACCGTGACAGCTCGTTAGCCGCCATCAACGGACCTCGACACCTCGAATGATTCACTGGAAGAACCGAGCCACACACCATGGGAGTTGCCCAAGCACAAGCGTACTAGGGGATGTCATGGCAGAAAGAAAGTAGCTGTGAAGGCGGTGCGCCCAGCAAGCGCCCCGTGCCTGACGCTGGCACCTCCTACACCGATTACGACGAACTTTACCTCTTGTGCATAGAACCAAGGGAACTGCGTCGCGGACTGCACCATGAGCCAATGTGCATCTGCTGTGGGAAGGAGGACACATGTCTCATGAGTGCTCCCAAACTCGGCAGCCTGCGGACCTCGCCGATGAACTGGACGAAAAAGAACACGTTGGAGACTGCGGCCGCGATCGCGCTCCTAGCGCTGTGCATTAGCAGTTTAGCACACATGCTGGATGCCAGGACGTCTGAGCTCCACGTTCCCAAGTCCGTGTTGATGCGCGCTCGCTACCGATGGTGCATCAGGATGACCTTGCGCAACGAGCACCTACTTGATGGAATTCGTAGCATAGAAAACAAAAAATTTCCTACCGCAAGAACGAAAACCAAGCCAAGATGCAATCTAGTAGATGGTAGCAACGAGGGGATCACGAGACTAACCCTTGAAGATTTCCAAAGCCTACGAGATTAGATCTCGTTGTTGCAGAAGATGATCACTTGCTGCTTCAAAAGCGCGTAGAAGATCTTGACGGTGCCACAATCGGGCAGCACCTCCGTACTCGGTCACACGTTCGGTGTTGATGAAGACGACGTCCTTCTCCCCGTTCCAGCGGGCAACGGAAGTAGTAGATCCTCCTCGGAATCCCGGCAGCACGACGGCGTGGTGGCGGTGGTGGTGGAGATCTCCGGCAGGGCTTCGCCTAAGCGTTTGCGGGAGAGGTGGAGGAGGAGGGGCGGCTAGGGTTTGGGAGAGGGGGCGCCGGCTGACAAGGGATTAACTTGTCAATGCCTACGGATTGTAGACTAGGGTTTCGTTGGATGTAGAGGGCAAGTAGATCTCGAAGGTTTCAGCCGAAAAATGCTCGACAACGTAAAAACTAGGGTTGTGTTGACAGTAGATTCGATGCTTTCTTTGTCCCTCGACTCCCCCTTATATAGGAGGTGGAGCCGAGGGATTCGTATTGTACAAGTTACAGAGTCCGGAAAGGTTTCTAACTCATCCCGCAAGATTACAAACATCATCTCCTAAAACAACTCTAGCTTTCCTTAATAACAACTTGGGCTTCTGAGTCTTCTTATTCTTCGAGTCGTGGGCCTTCACTAAACCCCGGGTACCACTTTCGGCAGGCCCATTGGGTGTGCCTATGTCACCGGCCTTGGGCAGCCTTGAGGGGTGCGGCCAAGGTTGTGGTTGAAGTGGCCGGCCCCCTCCGCTTGTCCCTCATTATATAGGTGGAATCCCTAGGGTTTGCCCAAAGTCTTCGAATAAGACCCCAATTCAAAAACTGCCATATGGACGAAACCTAGAGGGACAGGGACTCTCCCCTTCCCCCCTTGCTTGGCCGGCCAAGGAGGTGGAGTCCTCCATGGACTCCACCCTCCCACTTGGATGGCTGGTTAGGGTTGGTGGAGTCCCTCCGGGACTCCTCCTTCCATAGTGATTTATTCCGGATAATTCTAGAAACCACCTTCCATAAATTCACCGGTCCATTCCCAAACTTGGAAAGTGACTTCCTATATATGAATCTTATTCTCCGGACCATTCCGGACCTCCTCGTGATGTCCTGGATCCCATCCGAGACTTCGAACAAAACTTCGAACTCCATTCCATATTCCATATCTACTTAAACGACATCAAACCTTAAGTGTGCCACCCTACGGTTCGCGAACTATGCAGACATGGTTGAGACCTCTCTCCGACCAATAACCAATAGCGGGATCTGGAGATCCATAATGGCTCCCACATATTCAACGATGACTTAGTGATCGATTGAACCATTTACATACGATACTGATTCCCTTTGTCACGCGATATTTTACTTGTCCGAGGTTTGATCATCGGTATCTCTATACCTTGTTCAACCTCGTCTTTGACAAGTACTCTTTACTCGTACCGTGGTATGTGGTCTCTTATGAACCATTCATATGTTTGCAAGCTAATTAGACGACATTCCACCGAGAGGGCCCAGAGTATATCTATTCGTCATCGGGATGGACAATATCCCACTCTTGATCCATATGCCTCAACTCATACTTTCCGAATACTTAATCCCACCTTTATAACCACCCATTTACGCAGTGGCGTTTGATGTAATCAAAGTACCCTTCCGGCATAAGTGATTTACATGATCTCATGGTCGAAGGACTAGGTAACTATGTATCGAAAGCTTATAGAAAATGAACTTAATGACGTGATCTTATGCTACGCTTAATTGGGTGTGTCCATTACATCATTCATTAATGACATAACCTTGTTATTAATAACATCCAATGTTCATGATCACGAAACCATGATCATCTATTAATCAACAAGCTAGTTATACAAGAGGCTTACTAGGGACTCCTTGTTGTTTACATAACACACATGTATCAATGTTTCGGTTAGTACAATTATAGCATGGTATGCAAATATTATCATAAACACAAAGATATATTATAATAACCATTTTATTATTGCCTCTTGGGCATATCTCTAACAGTCTCCCACTTGCACTAGAGTCAATAATCTAGTTTACATTTGTAAACATATAACACCTTGGCCTTCCGGTGCTTTATCATGTTTTGCTCACGGGAGAGGTTTTAGTCAACGGATCTGACACGCTCAGAAACGTATGTATTTTGCAATTCATTTGCGTCTCAACGCATCACTCATTTTCCAAATGAGTCGGCATTATTCATATATGTTCAGTCTTCTGGTGGAACCTTAATTCCGCGGTCTGAAATATGTCACTAATATTGTCATACACAATACAGCTTCAAAGTTCTGACACTATCGGAACTACACCAAGTTCTCAAAGAACTCTTCGACTTAAACATCCTCAGTCATTGTCAAAACAATGACATACTCTGCCTTCGTTTGTAAAATCTGTCACAATATTTAGAACTCATCTAAATCTAGCATAGACAACTTCTAGCTTATTGTGCTACCTTTTAAACAACACTTAGCCTTAATTTGAGATTAATATTTTTATTTTTATATGTGACAAAACCAATATCGGTGCAACACCTTACAGCGATTTGTTTGTCATTTCTCCATACAAAACTATATATATATATCCTTGGTTCTTCTAAAGTACACAAGGATATTCTTACTATCGTCCAATGATCATCACATGAATCATTCTAGTACATGCTCATAACACTTTAGAGCACAGGACATCTGATTGTGTACATATTATTCGTGATCTATAATCACTCATGTGTTTTTACTTATTGAGTGTCAGATACACTCAAGTCTTGTTTAAACCTTCACATGACAAGAACATTTTCTTAATATTTCTAATATTGAACTAATTCAATATCCATTCTATGTACTTTGGCTTAAACTTATTATGTGTTTCAATCTATCTTCATAGACCTTGACACTAAATATGTTTCAGTCCGTATCCTTTCATTGAAATTAATTCTCAATGAAACCTTTTAATCAAGTATATGATTACATCATTTATAACCAACTATATGTCATCTACATAAAGTATTATAAATATGTCTCAGCGCTCCCACTTAATTTCTTGCAAATGCAAGCATCTTCATCGTTTCTGATGAAATCAAAAACTCTTTGACTATTTCATCCGGTGAAGATTCCAACTCCATGATACTTACTTCATCCAATTGAAGTTCGTATACCTATCTAGTATCCCACGGACCAGCAAAACTATTGGTTGTATCTTGTATACACCTTTAATACACACTTCTGTTAAGTAATGTATTTTGCCATCCTACCAGCATATCTCATAAAAGAAATATGTAGCGATTACTAGAATAATCCACATAGACTATAAGCATTGCTACGGAAGATCTAATCTTATCGTAGTCAACTCTTTGAACTTTGTCGTAAATAACTTTTCGACAAGTCGTGCTTCTTCAATGATATTCCATCCAAGTCCATCAATTTTATAGATCAATTACTTTCAAAAAGTATTCATCTATCTTTGGATTTCATGGCGCATGGCCATTTTAACGGAGTCAGGGCCCATCATAACTTCTTTGTATGTAGTTGATTTATCATTGTTCAAAATCAATCCTTTGTTCACAAATCATTTATTTGAGCACAAAGTAAACCATACCTACAAGGTTCAATAGGTACTTCGATCTCCATGGCAAAAACACTTTATAGTCATGGGAGCTATGATCATCGTGGCCGCTTCCGGAACCATTTCCGATGCTGCGCTACTCTGATCATTATGCTCAGGTTCATAAACCTTATCAAGTTCTATTGTCCTCCCACTCAAATACTTCGCCAGAAAACAATTTCTTGGAAATAAGCAAGTAACATTAACAAATACTTTTGTATTTTACTTCATAGTGGGAAGAATTCCCTATCAATTCTTTGGGATAACCAACAAAGACATTCATCTGATTTTGGTTGTAAACTCTTAGACCAAAATTTAAAGAAAGGACTATTAGGGTTTATGCCCATGCCATAACTCGTATGGTGTCATTTCAACGGATCATGATGATGCTATATTCAGTGTAAAAGCGGTAGTCACTAAAGCATAATCCACAAAAATATAATGGCATCAATATTTTATCTCATCATTGACCCAACAAGGTTTGGATACATCTCTCGGATACTCCATCATCACTATGATACTCCAAGAAACGTGAGTTGTAGAACAATTTCATAACTCTCTTAGATGTTCACTAAAACTCGTAATTCAAATATTTCCACTATGATCCAATCATAGATATTTGACTTTTCTATTACGATGATTTCCACTTCATGCTGAAATTTATTTGAATCCATTCAAATGTTTCAAACTTCTTCCTTATCGAATATATCCACATATATATACTCAATTCATTGTTGGAAGTTTTTATGAAGTAGAAGAATCTCCCGCACACAACTATGCCCAGTGAACCATGTACATCATCATGTATGTTTTCACTAAGTTAGTTGCCCGTTCAACTCTTGGCCTATGAACGGTATATCAATCATTCTCTTTTAGAAAAGATTTGCAAGCGCCAAACGATTCTAAAATCGAATGACTCCAAAAATTCATTTGCATGGAGTTCCTTCATACATTCCTTTCTAACATGACCTAAATGGCGGTTCCACAAATAAGTGGAATTCAAATCATTTGCCTTATGGCATTTTAGCGTCAGTGTTATGCATGTGTGTTTCAACATTAAGATTTATAATAACTTATCCATCGTACATGGAGTAATGTCATAATTTGAACAACTCATTGTTTTCATTTGAACAGAGCAAAATAACAATTATTAAGTTCTTTAATATAAATTCTAAGGGCTAGATAGAATGCCAACGATGAACATAATAACACTTTATTTTTGTTCCAGACGTGCATTCCTATCATATTCCTTGTCAGTCACTTAGGCCATTATATTCTTGTATTGCGTTGTCTTGTATGACACTTCATACCAACCAATACGGTACAAATACCCAAGAATTTCATTGTGTGACAAAACCCGGAATACATTCATAACATGTATATCAACTATATATACCTGAGCTAGACTTTCTAGTCTTTTCTTTCTTTCTGCCAATAATCTTTTGTAGTTTCTCTTTTAGCTTTCCTCATTATTCAGAAAAATACTTCAACATCAATAACTTCTAGGTTTGTTGGTCAAATACCAATAACCTTGAGGTTCTTACTTTGAAGTTGATCATCATATGATAAGTGTTCCAAATTTCACTATTATTAACTCTGTAATATGATGAAAAATTTCACTCATAATTTTATCCATCATATCATGACGACTTTCCGAGACCATGTCTGTACATGCTAGGCTCGTAAAGTTTAACCTCAGTATTCGCATGTGCAAATCTGGCTTGCACCCGTTGTATGCACACGTAGAATCTATAACACTCGATCATCACGTGATGCTTTGAAACGATGAGTCTTAGCAACGGTGCATACTAAGGACGATCACTTCGTGGATATGCGAATATCATTAGTGGCCCAATAGTTGGAGGATTGGGACGCCTGGCGTCTTCAACCTTCATACATTCCCATAAAACTTATGGGTTTATGTAGTCTCACCAAATTGTATTCTATCATCTTACAACAAGGTCTTAGATATCACATATGTCTCATACCTCGCTTATTTCTGAAAACAAAATTTTCAGCTCCTTACTTTTCAAACAGATTTGAACTTCAAGTTTCACGGAGACAAGATGATTCTAGGTACTAATTGAAACCATTGTTCTTTGAATAAGCAATGTGAGGTTTACTAAAAGTTTGCAATAGGACTTAATTATTTCTTGATTCTTTAACAATACGGTACCAGCCCGTAAAGTTTCTTGTCAGACTTAACAGTATTTCTATCTCAATTACAAGACTAGCGCATGGTAGAAAACGGATGCCAATTCTACAAATTTAATTCAAAATACTATGTTCATGATAATTAGTTCAAGTTTTAATCTAATTACTAATGAACTCCCACTTAATACAACATACCTCATAGTTGTTAAGTGGTACATGATCCACATCCACTACACCAAAACCGATCATCGCGTGAGATGATGTAGCTTCAATGGTGAACATCAACATGTTGATCATATCATCCATATGACTCGTGTTCAACCTTTCGGTTTCCGTTGTCCGGAGGCCATGTCTGTACATGCTAGGCTCGTCAACCAAACCCAAGTATTCCGCGTGTGCAAACATGACTTACACCCGTTGTATGTGAACGTAGAGTCTATCACATCCGATCATCACGAGATGCTTCGAAACGACGAACTGTAGCAACGGTGCATACGAGGGGAGAACACTTTATTATCTTGATATTAATGTGAGGGATCATCTTATAATGCTACCGTCGCGTTCTAAGCAAAATAAGATGCATAAAGGATTAACATCACATGCAATTCATATGTGATATGATATGGCCCTTTAGTCTTTGTGCCTTTGATCTTCATCTCCAAAGCACGGACATGATCTCCATCATCATCGGGCATGTTCTTCATCATCGCCGGCGTAGCGTCAAGGTCCATGGCGCCGTCTTCATGGCTGTTCACCATGTGTAGCAACTATTACAACTACTTTGAAACAATACTACAACATGAAATATAAAGACAACCATAAGGCTCCTGCCGGTTGCCACAATACAATAATGATCATCTCATACATATTCATCATCACATCATGGCCATATCACATCACCAAACCCTGCAAAAACAAGTTAGACGCCTCTAATATGGTTTGCATATTTTACGTGGTTTAGGGTTTTCGAGTAAGATCCAATCTACCTACGAACATGAACCACAACGGTGATACTAGTGTTGTCAATAGAAAGAGTAAATTGAATCTTCACTATGGTGGGAGAGACAGACACCCGCAAAGCCACTTATGCAATACAAGTTGCATGTCGAGCGTGGAGCAAGTCTCATGAACGCGGTCATGTAAAGTTAGCCCGGGCCACTTCATCTCACCATGCCGCAAGATGCAAAGTACACGAACTAAAGACAACAAAGCATCAACGCCCACAAAACAATTGTGTTCTACTCGTGCAACCAATCTATGCATAGACACGGCTCTGATACCACTAATGGGATTCGTAGCATAGAAAACAAAAAAATTCCTACCGCAAGAACGAAAACCAAGCCAAGATGCAATCTAGTAGACGGTAGCAACGAGGGGATCACGAGACTAACCCTTGAAGATTTCCAAAGCCTACGAGATTAGATCTCGTTGTTGCAGAAGATGATCACTTGCCGCTTTCAAAAGCGCGTAGAAGATCTTGACGGTGCCACAATCGGGCAGCACCTCCCTACTCGGTCACACGTTCGGTGTTGATGAAGACGACGTCCTTCTCCCCATTCCAGCGGGCAGCGGAAGTAGTAGATCCTCCTTGGAATCCTGGCAGCACGACGGCGTGGTGGCGGTGGTGGTGGAGATCTCCGGCAGGGCTTCGCCTAAGAGTTTGCGGGAGAGGTGGAGGAGGAGGGGCGGCTAGGGTTTGGGAGAGGGGGGTGTTGTTGGCGTGATGCACACGTCCATTGGGAACCCCAAGAGGAAGGTGTGATGCGCACAGCAGTAAGTTTTCCCTCAGAAAGAAACCAAGGTTATCGAACCAGTAGGAGTCAAGGAACACGTGAAGGTTGTTGGTGGCGGAGTGTAGTGCGGCTCAACACCAGGGATTCCGGCGCCAACGTGGAACCTGCACAGCACAATCAAAGTACTTTGCCCCAACGTAACAGTGAGGTTGTCAATCTCACCGACTTGCTGTAAACAAAGGATTAGATGTATAGTGTGGAAGATGATGTTTGTTTGCGAAGAACAGTAAAGAACAAGTATTGCAGTAGATTGTATTTCAGATGTAAAGAATGGACCGGGGTCCACAGTTCACTAGTGGTGTCTCTCCCATAAGATAAATAGCATGTTGAGTGAACAAATTACAGTTGGGCAATTGACAAATAGAGAGGGCATAACAATGCACATACATGTCACGATGACTACTATGAGATTTAATCAGGGCATTACGACAAAGTACATAGACCGCTATCCAGCATGCATCTATGCCTAAAAAGTCCACTTTCAGGTTATCATCCGAACCCCTTCTAGTATTAAGTTGCAAACAACAGACAATTGCATTAAGTATGGTGCGTAATGTAATCAACACAAATATCCTTAGACAAAGCACCGATGTTTTATCCCTAGTGGCAACAGCACATCCACAACCTTAGAACTTTTTGTCACTATCCCAGATTCAATGGAGGCATGAACCCACTATCGAGCATAAATACTCCCTCTTGGAGTTACAAGTATCAACTTGGCCAGAGCCTCTACTAGCAACGGAGAGCATGCAAGAACATAAACAACACATATATGATAGATTGATAATCAACTTGACATAGTATTCCATATTCATCAGATCCCAACAAACACACCATGTAGCATTACAAATAGATGATCTTGATCATGATAGGCAGCTCACAAGATCTAACATGATAGCACAATGAGGAGATGACAACCATCTAGCTACTGCTATGGACCCATAGTCCAGGGGTGAACTACTCACACATCAATCCGGAGGCGATCATGGCGATGAAGAGTCCTCCGGGAGATGATTCCCCTCTCCGGCAGGGTGCCGGAAGCGATCCCCTGAATCCCCCGAGATGGGATTGGTGGCGGCGGCGTCTCTGGAAGGTTTTCCGTATCGTGGCTCTCGGTACAGGGGGTTTCGTGACGAAGGCTTTAAGTAGGCGGAAGGGTAGGGTTGGAGGCGGCGTGAGGGACCCACACCATAAGGCGGCGCGGGCCCCTCCCTGGCCGCGCCGGCCTATGGGTATGGGCCCTCGTGGCCCCACTTCGTATCCCCTCCGGTCTTCTGGAAGCTTCGTGGAAAAATAAGACCCTGGGCGTTGATTTCGTCCAATTCCGAGAATATTTCCTTTGTAGGATTTCTGAAACCAAAAACAGCAGAAAACAACAACTGGCTCTTCGGCATCTCGTCAATATGTTAGTGCCGGAAAATGCATATAAATGACATAAAATGTGTATAAAACATGTGAGTATCATCATAAAAGTAGCATGGAACATAAGAAATTATAGATACGTTTGAGACGTATCAAGCATCCCCAAGCTTAGTTCCTACTCGCCCTCGAGTAGGTAAACGATAACAAGGATAATTTCTAAAGTGACATGCTATCATAATCTTGATCAATACTATTGTAAAGCATATGAGATGAATGCAGCGATTCGAAGCAATGGTAAAGACAATGAATAAACAACTGAATCATATAGCAAAGACTTTTCATGAATAGTACTTTCAAGACAAGCATCAATAAGACTTGCATAAGAGTTAACTCATAAAGCAATAAATTCTTAGTAGAAAGCTTTGAAGCAACACAAAGGAAGATATAAGTTTCAGCAATTGCTTTCAACTTGAACATGTATATCTCATGGATGATTGTCAACATAAAGCAATATAACAAGTGCAATAGGTAAACATGTAAGAATCAATGCACACAGTTGACACAAGTGTTTGCTTCTAAGATAGAAAGAAGTAGGTAAACTGACTCAACATAAAGTAAAAGAATGGCCCTTCGCAGAGGGAAGCATGGATTACTATTTTTGTGCTAGAGCTTTTCATTTTGAAAACATAGAAACAATTTTGTCAACGGTAGTAATAATTCATATGTGTTATGTATAAGACATCTTATAAGTTGCAAGCCTCATGCATAGAATACCAATAGTGCTCGCACATTGTCCTAATTAGCTTGGATTAACATGGATTATCATTACATAACATATGTTTCAACCAAGTGTCACAAAGGGGTACCTCTATGCCGCCTGTACAGAGGTCTAAGGAAAAAGTTCGCATTGGATTTCTCGCTTTTGATTATTCTCAACTTAGACATCCATACCGGGACAACATAGACAACAGATAATGGACTCCTCTTTTAATGCTTAAGCATTCGACAACAGATAATATTCTCATAAGAGATTGAGGATTTGTGTCCAAACTGAAACTTCCACCATGATTCATTGCTTTAGTTAGCGGCCAATGTTCTTCTCTAACAATATGCATACTCAAACCATTTGATCATGAAAATCGCCCTTACTTCAGACAAGACGAACATGCATAGCAACTCACATGATATTCAACAAAGGTGTAAAAGTTGATGGCGTCCCCAGAAACATGGTTAACGCTCAACAAGCAACTTATAAGAAATAAGATACATAGCTACATATTCAATACCACAATAATTTTTAAGGCTATTTTCCCATGAGCTATATATTGCAAAGACAAAGAATAGAATTTTAAAGGTTGCACTCAAGTAATGTACTTTGGAATGGCAGAGAAATACCATGTAGTAGGTAGGTATGGTGGACACAAATGGCATAGTTTTTGGCTCAAGGATTTGGATGCACGAGAAGTAATCCCTCTCAATACAAGGCTTAGGCTAGCAAGGATGTTTGAAGCAAACTCAAGTATAAACCGATACAGAAAAACTTACATAAGAACATATTGCAAGCATTATAAGACTCTACACTGTCTTCCTTGTTGTTCAAACACCTTAACCAGAAAATATCTAGACTTAGAGAGACCAATCATGCAAACCAAATTTTAACAAGCTCTATGTAGTTCTTCATTAATAGGTGCAAAGTACATGATGCAAGAGCTAAAACATGATCTATATGAGCACAACAATTGCCAAGTATCAAATTATTCAAGACATTAGACGAATTACCACATGAAGCATTTTCCGTTTCCAACCATATAACAATGAACGAAGCAGTTTCAACCTTCGCCATGAACATTAAAAGTAGCACTAAGAACACATCTGTTCATATGCAACAGCGGAGCGTGTCTCTCTTCCATACAAAGAATGCTAGGATCCGATTTTATTCAAACAAAAAACAAAAATAAAAACAAACAGACGCTCCAAGTAAAACACATAAGATGTGACTAAATAAAAATATAGTTTCACTAGAGGTGACCTGATAAGTTGTCGATGAAGAAGGGGATGCCTTGGGCATCCCCAAGCTTAGATGCTTGAGTCTTCTTGAAATATGCAGGGATGAACCACGGGGGCATCCCCAAGCTTAGACTTTTCACTCTTCTTGATCATATTGTATCATCCTCCTCTCTTGACCCTTGAAAACTTCCTCCACACCAAACTCGAAACAAACTCATTAGAGGGTTGGTGCATAATTGAAAATTCATGCATTCAAAGGTGACATAATCATTCTTAACACTTCTAGACATTGCACAAAGCTACTGAAAGTTAATGGAACAAAGAAATCCATCAAACATAGCAAAACAGACAATGCGAAATAAAAGGCAGAATCTGTCAAAACAGAACAGTCCGTAAAGACGAATTTTTCTTGGGCACTTAACTTGCTCAGATGAAAACGCTCAAATTGAATGAAAGTTGCGTCATATCTGAGGATCACACACGTAAATTGGCAGAATTTTCTGAGTTACCTACAGACGGGGCTGCTAAATTTTGTGACAGTAAGAAATCTGTTTCTGCGTAGTAATCCAAATCTAGTATCAACATTACTATCAAAGACTTTACTTGGCACAACAATGCAATAAAATAAAGATAAGGAGAGGTTGCTACAGTAGTAACAACTTCCAAGACTCAAATATAAAACAAAAATGCTGTAGTAACATAATGGGTTGTCTCCCATAAGCGCTTTTCTTTAACGCCTTTCAGCTAGGCGCAGAAAGTGTGAATCATGTAACATCAAGAGATGAAGCATCAACATCATAATTTGTTATAATAATAGAATCATAAGGTAACTTCATTCTCTTTCTAGGGAAATGTTCCATACCTTTCTTGAGAGGAAATTGATACTCCCTCCGTTCCTTTCTATAATGCCTATAGATTTTTGGCATTTGTTTCAAAATATAAGGTTGTTGCTTGGCTCTTTTTCAATTACGCCCTCTACCGGTCAGCTCCCTGATACGTCTCCGACGTATCGATAATTTCTTATGTTCCATGCCACATTATTGATGTTATCTACATGTTTTATGCACACTTTATGTCATATTCGTGCATTTTCTGGAACTAACCTATTAACAAGATGCCGAAGTGCCAGTTGCTGTTTTCTGCTGTTTTTGGTTTCAGAAATCCTAGTAAGGAAATATTCTCGGAATTGGACGAAATCAAAGCCCAGGGGCCTATTTTTCCACGAAGCTTCCAGAAGTCCGAAGACGAGACGAAGAGGGGCCACGGGGTGGCCAAACCCTAGGGCGGCGCGGCCCCACCCCTGGCCGCGCCGGCCTGTGGTTTGGGCCCCCCGTGCCGCCTCTTGACTTGCCCTTCCGCCTACTTAAAGCCTCCGTGACGAAACCCCTAGTACCGAGAGCCACGATACGGAAAACCTTCCAGAGACGCCGCCAACGCCGATCCCATCTCGGGGGATCCAGGAGATCGCCTCCGGCACTCGCCGAGAGGGGAATCATCTCCCCGGAGGACTCTACGCCACCATGGTCGCCTCCGGTGTGATGTGTGAGTAGTCTACCCCTGGACTATGGGTCCATAGCAGTAGCTAGATGGTTGTCTTCTCCCCATTGTGCTATCATTGTCGGATCTTGTGAGCTGCCTAACATGATCAAGATCATCTATCTGTAATTCTATATGTTGCGTTTGTTGGGATCCGATGAATAGAGAATACTTGTTATGTTGATTATCAAAGTTATATCTACGTGTTGTTTATGATCTTGCATGCTTTCCGTTACTAGTAGATGCTCTGGCCAAGTAGATGCTTGTAACTCCAAGAGGGAGTACTTATGCTCGATAGTGGGTTCATGCCTCGCATTGACACCGGGACAAGGATGAAAGTTCTAAGGTTGTGTTGTGCTGTTGCCACTAGGGATAAAACATTGATGCTATGTCTAAGGATGTAGTTGTTGATTACATTACGCACCATACTTAATGCAATTGTCTGTTGCTTTGCAACTTAATACTGGAGGGGGTTCGGATGATAACCTGAAGGTGGACTTTTTAGGCATAGATGCAGTTGGATGGCGGTCTATGTACTTTGTCGTAATGCCCAATTAAATCTCACTATACTCATCATGATATGTATGTGCATGGTCATGCTCTCTTTATTTGTCAATCGCCCAACTGTAATTTGTTCACCCAACATGCTGTTTGTCTTATGGGAGAGACACCTCTAGTGAACTGTGGACCCCGGTCCAATTCTCTATACTGAAATACAATCTACTGCAATACTATTCTACTGTTTTCTGCAAACAATCATCTTCCACACAATACGGTTAATCCTTTGTTACAGCAAGCCGGTGAGATTGACAACCTCACTGTTTCGTTGGGGCAAAGTACTTTGGTTGTGTTGTGCAGGTTCCACGTTGGCACCGGAATCCCTGGTGTTGCGCCGCACTACATCCCGCCGCCATCAACCTTCAACGTGCTTCTTGACTCCTACTGGTTCGATAAACCTTGGTTTCTTACTGAGGGAAACTTGCTGCTGTACGCATCACACCTTCCACTTGGGGTTCCCAACGAGCGTGTGCTTTACGCGTCATCAAGCTAAATTTCTGGCGCCGTTGCCGGGGAACTGAAGAAAAGTTACACCACAGAGATCTCTAACTCCCACGTCAACTTTGCGCCAGCAGCTAAATTTCTGGCGCCGTTGCCGGGGAGATCAAGACACGCTGCAAGGGGAGTCTCCACTTCTCAATCTCTTTACTTTGTTTTTGTCTTGCTTAGTTTTATTTACTACTTTGTTTGCTGCACTAAATCAAAATACAAAAAAATTAGTTGCTAGTTTTACTTTATTTGCTATCTTGTTTGCTATATCAAAAACACAAAAAAATTAGTTACTTGCATTTACTTTATCTAGTTTGCTTTATTTACTACTACTAAAATGAGTAATCCTGAAGTTGAAGTTCGTACGTTTAAGCAACGAGGGGGAGAATGTTTGAGAGATGCTTGGTATAGAATTAGTGATGCCCATAATAGATGCACTAAGAAACACTCCACCATTATTTTACTCAGGAACTTTTATGTTGGTATCTCTAGCTGGAATAGATATGTTCTTGATAGTCTCGCAAAAGGTGACTTCTTAAGTACTCCTACATTAGAAGCTAGTGCATTATTGAGAGTTTATTTGGAATACCCCCTGTTGATAAAGTTAAAATTGAAATCTCTTTTGAAGATGTTATGAAAAGATTGGAAACCATAGAGAAAATTTTTCCAAGTATTGAAGCTAAATTGGAAATATTACTTGATAAAACTGATGAACTTGATAAATCCTTAGGAGGAATTGATGAAAGAATTAGTGTCCTAGGAACTAATGCTGTCCATGATGATCAAATCAATAGGATTGACGAACTTGAAAAAGCTATGGGAACCTTGGGTTCAACGTTTTCTTCTCTTAAATATAAGGAGAAAGCTTATGTGGGTAAGGAGCAAAAGTTTATGTATGTCTCTAAAGTGCCTAGACCAAAGAAGTATTATTATAGGCCTAAAATTGACAAAGCCCTTAGTACCACTATGGATGGGGGAGCTCATGATAACGATGCATCACCCTTCGATAATACTTGATACACACTTTCTGCGCCTAGCTGAAAGGCGTTAAAGAAAAGCGCTTATGGGAGACAACCCATGGTTTTTACCTACAGTACTTTGTTTTTATTTTGTGTCTTGGAAGTTGTTTACTACTGTAGCAACCTCTCCTTATCTTAGTTTTGTGTTTTGTTGTGCCAAGTTAAGCCGTTGATAGAAAAGTAAGTACTAGATTTGGATTACTGCACAGTTCCAGATTTCTTTGCTGTCACGAATCTGGGTCCACCTCCCTGTAGGTAGCTCAGAAAATTAAGCCAATTTACGTGCATGATCCTCAGATATGTACGCAACTTTCATTCAATTTGAGCATTTTCATCTGAGCAAGTCTGGTGCCATTTTAAAATTCGTCAATACGAACTGTTCTGTTTTGACAGATTCTGCCTTTTATTTCGCATTGCCTCTTTTGCTATGTTGGATGAATTTCTTTGATCCACTAATGTCCAGTAGCATTATGCAATGTCCAGAAGTGTTAAGAATGATTGTGTCACCTCTGAATATGTCAATTTATATTGTGCACTAACCCTCTAATGAGTTGTTTCGAGTTTGGTGTGGAGGAAGTTTTCAAGGATCAAGAGAGGAGTATGATGCAACATGATCAAGGAGAGTGAAAGCTCTAAGCTTGGGGATGCCCCAGTGGTTCACCCCTGCATATATTAAGAAGACTCAAGCGTCTAAGCTTGGGGATGCCCAAGGCATCCCCTTCTTCATCGACAACATTATCAGGTTCCTCCCCTGAAACTATATTTTTATTCCATCACATCTTATGTGCTTTTCTTGGAGCGTCGGTTTGTTTTTGTTTTTGTTTTGTTTGAATAAAATGGATCCTAGCATTCACTTTATGGGAGAGAGACACGCTCCTCTGTAGCATATGGACAAGTATGTCCTTGGTTTCTACTCATAGTATTCATGGCGAAGTTTCTCCTTCGTTAAATTGTTATATGGTTGGAATTGGAAAATGATACATGTAGTAATTGCTATAAATGTTTTGGGTAATGTGATACTTGGCAATTGTTGTGCTCATGATTAAGCTCTTGCATCATATGCTTTGCACCCATTAATGAAGAAATACATAGAGCATGCTAAAATTTGGTTTGCATATTTGGTTTCTCTAAGGTCTAGATAATTTCTAGTATTGAGTTTGAACAACAAGGAAGATGGTGTAGAGTCTTATAATGTTTTCAATATGTCTTTTATGTGAGTTTTGCTGCATCGGTTCATCCTTGTGTTTGTTTCAAATAAGCCTTGCTAGCCTAAACCTTGTATCGAGAGGGAATACTTCTCATGCATCCAAAATACTTGAGCCAACCACTATGCCATTTGTGTCCACCATACCTACCTACTACATGGTATTTTCCGCCATTCCAAAGTAAATTGCTTGAGTGCTACCTTTAAAATTCCATCATTCACCTTTGCAATATATAGCTCATGGGACAAATAGCTTAAAAACTATTGTGGTATTGAATATGTAATTATGCACTTTATCTCTTATTAAGTTGCTTGTTGTGCGATAACCATGTTTACTGGGGACGCCATCAACTTTCATTGTTGAATTTCATGTGAGTTGCTATGCATGTTCGTCTTGTCTGAAGTAAGAGCGATCTACACTGAGTTGAATGGTTTGAGCATGCATATTGTTAGAGAAGAACATTGGGCCGCTAACTAAAGCCATGATCCATGGTGGAAGTTTCAGTTTTGGACAAACATCCTCAAATCTCTAATGAGAAAAGAATTAATTGTTGTTGAATGCTTAAAGCATTAAAAGAGGAGTCCATTATCTGTTGTCTATGTTGTCCCGGTATGGATGTCTAAGTTGAGAATAATCAAAAGCGAGAAATCCAAATGCGAGCTTTCTCCTTAGACCTTTGTACAAAGTGCATAGAGGTACCCCTTTGTGAAACTTGGTTAAAGCATATGTATTGCGGTGATAATCCAGGTAGTCCAAGCTAATTAGGACAAGGTGCGGGCACTATTGGTACACTATGCATGAGGCTTGCAACTTATAAGATATAATTTACATGATGCATATGCTTTATTACTACCGTTGACAAAATTGTTTCATGTTTTCAAAATCAAAGCTCTAGCACAAATATAGCAATCGATGCTTTTCCTCTATGGAGGACCATTCTTTTACTTTCAATGTTGAGTCAGTTCACCTATTTCTCTCCACCTCAAGAAGCAAACACTTGTGTGAACTGTGCATTGATTCCTACATACTTGCTTATTGCACTTATTATATTACTCTATGTTGACAATATCCATGAGATATACATGTTACAAGTTGAAAGCAACCGCTGAAACTTAATCTTCTTTTGTGTTGCTTCAATACCTTTACTTTGAATTATTGCTTTATGAGTTAACTCTTATGCAAGACTTTATTGATGCTTGTCTTGAAGTGCTATTCATGAAAAGTCTTTGCTTTATGATTCACTTGTTTACTCATGTCATATACATTGTTTTGATCGCTGCATTCACTACATATGCTTTACAAATAGTATGATCAAGATTATGATGGCATGTCACTCCAGAAATTATCTGTGTTATCGTTTTACATGCTCGGGACGAGCAGAACTAAGCTTGGGGATGCTGATACGTCTCCGACGTATCGATAATTTCTTATGTTCCATGCCACATTATTGATGTTATCTACATGTTTTATGCACACTTTATGTCATATTCGTGCATTTTCTGGAACTAACCTATTAACAAGATGCCGAAGTGCCAGTTGCTGTTTTCTGCTGTTTTTGGTTTTAGAAATCCTAGTAAGGAAATATTCTCGGAATTGGACGAAATCAAAGCCCAGAGGCCTATTTTTCCACGAAGCTTCCAGAAGTCCGAAGACGAGACGAAGAGGGGCCACGGGGTGGCCAAACCCTAGGGCGGCGCGGCCCCACCCCTCGCCGCGCCGGCCTGTGGTTTGGGCCCCCCGTGCCGCCTCTTGACTTGCCCTTCCGCCTACTTAAAGCCTCCGTGACGAAACCCCTAGTACCGAGAGCCACGATACGGAAAACCTTCCAGAGACGCCGCCAACGCCGATCCCATCTCGGGGGATCCAGGAGATCGCCTCCGGCACCCTGCCGGAGAGGGGAATCATCTCCCGGAGGACTCTACGCCGCCATGGTCGCCTCCGGTGTGATGTGTGAGTAGTCTACCCCTGGACTATGGGTCCATAGCAGTAGCTAGATGGTTGTCTTCTCCCCATTGTGCTATCATTGTCGGATCTTGTGAGCTGCCTAACATGATCAAGATCATCTATCTGTAATTCTATATGTTGCGTTTGTTGGGATCCGATGAATAGAGAATACTTGTTATGTTGATTATCAAAGTTATATCTACGTGTTGTTTATGATCTTGCATGCTTTCCGTTACTAGTAGATGCTCTGGCCAAGTAGATGCTTGTAACTCCAAGAGGGAGTACTTATGCTCGATAGTGGGTTCATGCCTGCATTGACACCGGGACAAAGGATGAAAAGTTCTAAGGTTGTGTTGTGCTGTTGCCACTAGGGATAAAACATTGATGCTATGTCTAAGGATGTAGTTGTTGATTACATTACGCACCATACTTAATGCAATTGTCTGTTGCTTTGCAACTTAATACTGGAGGGGGTTCGGATGATAACCTGAAGGTGGACTTTTTAGGCATAGATGCAGTTGGATGGCGGTCTATGTACTTTGTCGTAATGCCCAATTAAATCTCACTATACTCATCATGATATGTATGTGCATGGTCATACTCTCTTTATTTGTCAATTGCCCAACTGTAATTTGTTCACCCAACATGCTGTTTGTCTTATGGGAGAGACACCTCTAGTGAACTGTGGACCCCGGTCCAATTCTCTATACTGAAATACAATCTACTGCAATATTGTTCTACTATTTTCTGCAAACAATCATCTTCCACACAATACGGTTAATCCTTTGTTACAGCAAGCCGGTGAGATTGACAACCTCACTGTTTCGTTGGGGCAAAGTACTTTGGTTGTGTTGTGCAGGTTCCACGTTGGCGCCGGAATCCCTGGTGTTGCGCCGCACTACATCCCGCCGCCATCAACCTTCAACGTGCTTCTTGACTCCTACTGGTTCGATAAACCTTGGTTTCTCATCGAGGAAACTTGCTACTGTACGCATCACACCTTCCACTTGGGGTTCCCAACGAGCGTGTGCTTTACGCGTCATCAAGCTAAATTTCTGGCGCCGTTGCCGGGGAACTGAAGAAAAGTTACACCACAGAGATCTCTAACTCCCACGTCAACTTTGCGCCAACACTCCCACACGACATGCGTGAAAAAAAAATCCATACAAAAAGGAAACAATTAATTGAGATTCCTAATGCATGACCCCAACGATTCCTTAGATTTAGGAAGCAATGTTTTTATTTCCTTAATATAACCTGGCTACACATATATGGAGAGTCAACCCGAGAGATTTGTGGTATTTGTTATGTTAATTTAGGAAGTTACCGATTTCCCTCATTTTACTCTGATCTAATCGTTAATCTAGGGGGTCTTGTGTAAAGAACACTCTTGTGCTAATTTCCGTGCCAAAAAATTATAGGCACTATAGAATGAAACGGAGGGAGTACTTAATATTACCTTCCTTCATATCAATAGTAGCACCAACAGTTCGAAGAAAAGGTCTTCCCAATATAATGGGACAAGATGCATTGCATTCAATATCCAAGATAACAAAATCAACGGGGACAAGGTTATTGTTAACCATAATGCGAACATTATCAATTATCCCCAAAGGTTTCTTTATAGAATGATCAGCAATATTAACATCCAAATAACAATTTTTCAATGGTGGCAAGTCAAGCATATTATAGATTTTCTTAGGCATAACAGAAATACTTGCACCAAGATCGCAATAAGCATTACAATCAAAATCATTGACCCTCATTTTAATGATGGGCTCCCAACCATCTTCTAACTTCCTAGGGATAGAAGTTTCAAGCTTTAGTTTATCTTCTCTAGCTTTTATGAGAGCATTTGTAATATGTTTTGTGAAGGCCAAATTTATAGCACTAGCATTAGGACTTCTAGCAAGTTTTTGTAAGAACTTTATAACTTCATAGATGTGACAATCATCAAAATCTAAACTATTATGATCTACAGCAATGGGATCATTGTCCCCAATATTTTAAAAAAATTCAGCAGTTTTATCACAAACAGTTTCAGCAGTTTCAGGCAGTTTTGCACGCTTTGCACTAGGAGTAGAAACATTGCCAACACCAATTATTTTACCATTGATAGTAGGAGGTGTAGCAACATGTGAAGCATCAACATTACTAGTGGTGGTAATAGTCCAAACTTTAGCTACAGTATTCTCTTTAGCAAGTTTTTCGTTTTCTTCTCTTTCCCACCTAGCATGCAATTCAGCCATCAATCTAATATTTTCATTAATTCGAACTTGTATGGCGTTTGCTGTAGCAAATGACTTAATATCTTTATCTTCATTAGGCATAACTTTCAATTTTAAAAAATCAACATCAGAGGCAAGACTATCAACCTTAGAAGCAAGAATATCAATTTTATCAAGCTTTTCTTCAACAGATTTGTTAAAAGCAGTTTGTGTACTAATAAATTCTTTAAGCATGGCTTCAAGACCAAAGGGTACACTTCTACTATTGTTGTAAGAATTACCATAACCATTACCATTAGCAGGATATGGCCTATAGTTGTTACCAGAATTATTCCTATAAGCATTGTTGTTAAAATTATTACTTTTAATAAAGTTCACATCAACATTCTCTTCTTGAGCAACCAATGAAGCTAAAGGAACATTATTAGGATCAACATTAGATCTACCATTCACAAGCATAGACATAATCACATCAATCTTATCACTCAAGGAGGAGGTTTCTTCAACAGAATTTACCTTCTTACCTTGTGAAGCCCTTTCCGTGTGCCATTCAGAGTAGTTGATCATCATATTATCAAGAAGCTTTGTTGCCGCCCCCAAAGTGATGGACATAAAAGTACCTCCAGCAGCTGAATCCAATAGGTTCCGCGAAGAAAAATTTAATCCTGCATAGAAGGTTTGGATGATCATCCAAGTAGTTAGTCCATGGGTTGGGCAATTCTTTACCAAAGATTTCATTCTTTCCCATGCTTGAGCAACATGTTCATTATCCAATTGCTTAAAATTCATTATGCTACTTCTCAAAGATATAATTTTAGCACGAGGATAATATCTACCAATGAAAGCATCTTTACATTTAGTCCATGAATCAATACTATTCTTAGGCAAAGATAGAAACCAATCTTTAGCTCTTCCTCTTAAGGAGAAAGGAAATAATTTCAATTTTATAATGTCACCATCTACATCCTTATACTTTTGCATTTCACAAAGTTCAACAAAATTATTAAGATGGGCAGCAGCATCATCAGAACTAACACCAGAAAATTGCTCTCTCATAACAAGATTTAGTAAAGCAGGTTTAATTTCAAAGAATTCTGCTGTAGTAGCAGGTCGAGCAATAGGTGTGCATAGGAAATCATTATTATTTGTGCTAGTGAAGTCACACAACTTAGTGTTTTCAGGAGTATTCATTTTAACAGTAGTAAATAAAGCAAACTAAATAAAGTAAATGCAAGTAACTATTTTTTTTGTGTTTTTAATATAGAGAACGCAAACAAGACAGTAAATAAAGTAAATCTAGCAACTAATTTTTTTGTCTTTTTGATATAGCGAACAAACAAAGCAGTAAATGAATAAAGTAAAGCAAGACAAAAACAAAGTAAAGAGATTGGAAGTGGGAGACTCCCCTTGCAGCATGTCTTGATCTCCCCGGCAACGGCGCCAGAAAAAAGTCTTGCTGTTGGCGTGATGCACACGTCCGTTGGGAACCCCAAGAGGAAGGTGTGATGCGCACAGCAGTAAGTTTTCCCTCAGAAAGAAACCAAGGTTATCGAACCAGTAGGAGTCAAGGAACACGTGAAGGTTGTTGGTGGCGGAGTGTAGTGCGGCGCAACACCAGGGATTCCAGCGCCAACGTGGAACCTGCACAACACAATCAAAGTACTTTGCCTGTCGTCGTGGTGAACAGACAGATGCCATGGGATGGCTTAAGTTGGGGCCGAGTTGGACGCTAGAGGATTCGGGGGAGGGTTTTGGATCAGGTAGGATGAACTTTCGGGTGCTTTCCTCAAGAACTTGGCCAAGGCCAGAGGTAGAAGAAGAGAGACACAAGGATGAACTCCGTTCTAGATCTTCTCTATTCCATGAACAACAAGGTTGCAAGAGGTATCTTCGTACATACATGCGTCGTGCGTGCTCGTGAAGAGGGCTGCCCCCTCTCCTTATATAGGGGAGAGGGTGGCTTACAGGGGAAGAAACCCTAATGGCATCTTTGAACAGACAAATTACTTTACAAAGCTACTTTACAAAGTTACTTTAATCATAAGTGATGCCGGTATCTTCTTTAATCAGAGAGGCTGATGTCCTCCGGTTGCTTTGGGCGTCACCCTTGTCTTTTACGTCATGACTTCGTTTAAAGCCACCTTGCTTAGGTCATGCTTGTCCTCTAGCTCCCGAGGGAATCTTTGACCAATCCGGCCGACGTGCTACAATGCACTTCTTACCGGCAGTCCGGTGTCTTCTTAACCCATACCGGTATACCTACCTTTGGGGATACCGGTACAGATTTACTTAGCCAACCGCTTAACTTCGTTCTCCGGAATGAACCTCAAACCGGTATCTTGATGGCTCAAACCATCCGGTTTGGCATGCCTTTGGCATACCGGGGGTCATCCCCCCAACATTAGTCCCCGAAGCTGGTATAGTCCGGTGGACCTCATCCGGCGGGCCATACCAGGTTCCTATCTCACAAGGTACCGGTTTGATCTTTTCGGCACTTTGTTCGAAGATGCCGGCCTCTTTGCCTTAGCTTCTTTCTATTATCTTCTGGATTCTTCCGGTATCTCATGTCATATTCACATCTTTCTTTCCTTGCAAAGTATTTCCGGTGTCTCTTCCTCCGGTATCATTGACATTTAATCTTTCCTCGGCGAAGTCGAGAATTTCTCGGGTACAGTGCCTGTCAGAGACATGCGCACTGTTTCTGACGCGTCAGTGTCAGTGGTCATTTCCGTTCGGCTTCTGCGCCAACATTAAATGTGCCACACCGGATCCTTCGGGCCATTCCGGATCCGTGCGGCGACTCTGTGGCCTCTTAATTTTCGCGCGTATATATCCGCGCCACGTGGCGGCCCACGAGACGAACCGCCGTGGCCCGACGGTTTTTGGCCCATTAACTCCTTCTCCTATATAAGGGCGGAGCGGTTCCACTCCATTCTCTTCTTCGCACTTGCCCCCATTTCCAGAGTACTTCGAGCTCTTCGCCTCCTGCAACCTCGTCGCCGCCGGTCGCCGCCAGAGCCCTGCTTCCGACGAACTCGCGACATCGCTCTCGCTGCGCCGAAGATCTTCACCGCGGAGAGATCTACCGGCGCTTCTTCGCCGCCGCTGCTTCGAGCTTTCATCGGCGGCTTTCACCCTTCGCCGTCACCAGCCTTCGTCGGCCCTCGCGAGCTCACCGCTGCTCCGGCGACCTTCTCCTTGAGCGTCTCCGCCGCCCCAGGTCAGGCTCGATTCGCATTTACCCCTCTTTTCTTTGCCTTTCAGATCTTGGGCCGGTAGAATATTTACTTCCTCTTTTCTTTTGCTTTTCTTCTTACTCGTAGATCTTCGCGCGAGGGTAGTTCTTGGGAAAACTGTTTTTCGAGTAGATACCGGCGTTTCTCAGATCCATATGTCTAGAGAGGAGTCTCTCTCTGCTTCGTCCTCCGGTAACCAAGAGAGTAGAGCTTCCGACGGGCTAAGCGCAGATCTTGCCCGGATGGAAATCGACTCCGGCAACGATCAAGAGGCCGGCAGTTCTAGCCACACCCCCAGAAAAGATCTTTCCGGTATCACACGCGGAGCCTGGAGGGCTCCGACGTTACGCAACACGAGATCGACTGGCTCCGCCGGTCTAGGAGGATACCGGAGGGAGTATCCTGCCGGCTCCCTGGCGATGAAATCGAACCAGTACTCAATCCCGGTGAGTTCGTGGTTTTTCTTGCTCACTTTGAGCGTGGCTTCGGCCTTCCTGCCTCCGACTTCTTCCGCCAGGTCCTGGATTTTTATCAACTCCAGCCTCACCATCTTCCCGGCAACACCATTTTCTACCTTTCTTGCTACGCCACTTTCATGGAGGCCTACATCGGCATCCGCCCCACCCGCGAGACTTTTGCTCGCTTTTTCTCTCTTCGGATCAATTCGGTCCAGGGCAAGGACATTCCTAAGCCCAAACCCCCCGTTCAATGCGGGTCTTGTATCATCGGCTCCCGCCAAGGGAGCCCCTTTTTTAAGTTCTCCGGCCTCGAGTCCTGCCGGTTATGGCAAACAACGTTCTTTTATGTGAAGAACGACGGCGCCGCGGATCTCATCAACCTGCCGGCTTTCAACCCGGCGTAGCCCACCAAGGTCAACTGGGTCTACTTCCCTGGGACGAATCACATCGAGACGAACCAAGTCGTACGCTTCATGGAGAAGCTAATGAGGGAGACCAACATCTGTTCTGACGACATCATCCGCGCTTTCATCTCACGCCGGGTGCTTCCCCTTAAGCGCCGGGCTCATAAGATGAGCGAGATGTACGGTCCCGGCGATCCCACCAAGATCACCGGCCTCCCCCTAAGTAAAGCAGATGTAGTCCTCAAAGCTAAACAAATCTGCCGAACAGACATGCCGGATGACTGGGAGTGGGGCTTCGTGCCTTTTAGCTCCACCAACCCTCCAACCGACGAAGTAAGAGATTGCCACCCGGGCTGCTCTACCGGTAACTTTTATGCTGCAGCTGACTGACTTTCTTTTTGATTTCAGGCGAAGGACCGCTTCCCTCGCATCGAATCGGATAAGCGAGGTCCTTGCCGGAAGCGCCCGCTGGACAAGGTTGACCCAGATCCTTACGTCCCTTGGACGGATCTCAAGATGGGCCGCACGCACACCTCATGCCCTGGTAATGTTTCGCCTGAGGCTTCCGGCTCCGTCGATGATCTTACTGTGCTTGAGGTAGTTTTCTTTTCCGGTCTCTCATGCTTTACTGTTATTCTTCCTCTGTAGATGCTTCCTCAACTGGCCCCCAACCACAGGTCCACGAGCGCGTGGTTCCCCTTCAGGCCGAGGTAGGCCAGGAATTCCTGGACAAGCTCGCCTCCGAGGGCAGGAAGAACAAGGCCCCGGCACCAGATGCTGGATCAAGCCAGGCCCCTCCAGCCAAGCGCCCCCGGACGGAAATCCTTGGAGGCAAGGAAGTAGGCAAGAGGCGCTACAAAAAGAAGACCATGCCTGTCTCTTCCGGGTGAGTTTTTTGTTTTTCTACTTGCTTGATTTCACAAACTTTTTCTTCCGGTTGCTTTTTCTTATCTTTTCTTTCTTTCTTTTTAGCCCTGCGCTCTCGCTCTCCAAGGGCGCTACCGGTACGATGCCGGGGAGCTCCGAGGGAACGGCCAGGACCTCGTCCCCTCCTCGTTCAAGCCCGGTACACCTAGGTACCGGCAGCCCTTCTGCCTCCCCTTTGGGAGGCACTCCAAGTGCGGGGCGCGCGGTCCCTACAACTTCTGATCACCGCGCGGAGGAGGACCTTGTCCCTCCTCCAAACACACAAGATACCGGCGCCAGTAACATCGGCGCCGACACTGAAGCTGCCGGGCGGGCGGAACCTCAAGTTCCTCCCGTCCGGAAAGAAAAGAAGAAGAAGAAGAGCTCATGCTCTTCCCCCTCCAAAGCCGTGCCGGACTCTTCCGCACCGGCAAGCTCAACACCGCCGCCAGAAGCTCCTGTTCTTGAGCCAACCGGGGCTACGCCGCCGCCACCACCGGAAGCTCCTGTTCCTGAGCCAGCTGGGGCCACGCCAACACCGCCGCCGGAAGCTTCTACCGCCAAGCCCACCAGGGACGCGCAGATGCCACCGCCAGCCCAAGGACCCTCTGCGTCCAAGCCAACGCCGCCGCCAGAAGGTGCCAAGCTTCGCGTGTCCGAGCCCTTCAAGGGGAAAGGCACGGCTTCCGGCCCGCAGTCCTTGGTGCTGCACGCCGGCCCCGCCGCTGTCGTGGCAGGAGAGAGGGCTACCGGCCTCCTTGGCCGGATTACGGAGCTGAAGCGCGAGGGCAAGGAGCTGGAGCACCTGCTTGATTACGCTGAGAAGTGGAATTAGGCGGATGTGTCCGCAGCTACGCGCGGCCTGGGCAAGGACCGGCTTCCTGCTATTGACCCGGCCGGCCCCCAGTGCACCGAAGAACACTTCATGCGACTCAAGCGCGCAGTGAAGGAGTTCGACAATGCATGGCATGACGCCACCAGCAATGTGGTGGTAAGTTTCACCAACTTTGTTGTAACTTTTCTGTTGACGCCGGTTTTGTTCTTTCCGGATTCATATATATCCTCCCAGTCCCCATGTTTTGGGTTTAGAGCGCAGCTCTGAGCGCGAAACTTTTTTCAAATTTCTCGAAACCGGCAGCTTTCTCATAGTTACTTCATTTTGAACAGAGCACGGTGGACGCCCGGAAGCAGCTCTTTGAGGAGCTTCTTTGGGAGCACCGGGACCTTGCCGAGGCCCACAGCCACTGCCAAGGTTTGTTTCCTTTGGGCATCCGGCTTCTTTCTTACGCAAAGATTTTGCTTCTTAGTACTTATGAATTTTTCCCTAACAGCCATTCCGGAAGCCTCCCTTGAGGCCCTCAAGACCCAGGTTGGCAATCTCCAAGGTACTGTTCTTTCTCCGGTTGCATTGTCTTTGCGTGCTTTACCGGTTAGATTTTTGTTCAAATTTCTTTTTCCTGATTCCAGCTGAAAAGGAGCAGCTCATTCGGGATCACCAGAAGGCCCTGGACGCCCAGAAGACTATCTCCAGGGAGCTCAAGGACCAGGCTATCCAGGCCGCGGTCCAGCATGAGCAAGAGCTGAAGGGTGCCAAGGCAGCAGCCGAGGCCAGGCTGGCGGAGGTTGTGGATGATTCCGCCAACTCCACTGTGGTGCTGAGGGCAGAGCTGGAGGAAATGGGCAAGTTCCGGAAGGCTACCGAAGACCAGGTCGCCCGCTTAACCGCGGAGCAGAAGGAGTACGATGAGCTGGTCACGCGAACCGATGCCCTCGCTCTCCGTAAGTGCTTCTTCTTTTCTTTTCCAGCTTTCGCTTACAAGCTTATATTTTCCGGTAGCATGTCCTTATCCTCTTTCTTTGCTTTGTAGGGCTCTTTCCGGACTCCCAGCCCCATGCGCAGAAAAAGGTGGCCGAGCGCCGGGTTGCGCAGCAATTCCGGAATCTGGATGCGGCTTAGGATCCCTATGATCACCTGGTTGCACTTTCTGCCCGGATCACCCACATGCGCGCGGTGGACCGGAACCTCGCGGATCTGCCTGACTTGGCGATCCATCTCTTCAAGGTGCTTTGGCCCGAAGAGCAGGTACCGGCAAGCCTAATGTTCACCTCCGACTGCTTGAAGGGTGCCGGAAGGAGAATCCGGGAGTGGCAGTGCTCCGCTGCTCGCGCTGGAGCCGATACCGCGCTGTGCGTCGCGTGCTCCTGGTACCCGGACTTGGACTTGGATTCTCTTCAAGGCATGCGCGAAAACGCTCCTACTGATACGGATCCGATCCTTACCGCGAAGCGGCAGGATCGCGCCTATCGGCTTGCTGAGTACGCGCCGGCTCGCACCTTCATCCCCCCTCCTTCGGGCGTCAAGGACTACCTCAGCGATGAGGAGGAAGAAGAGGAAGATAAAGATGAAGGTGCCAGAGATGCGCTCCCGGAAGCCGGCGACGCGCCCCCAGAAGCTCCAGAGGCTGACGCTACTCCCCCTGAAGCCCCCCTTGCCTGAATATTCTCTGCTATATCTGTTAACTTAAAACAATGCCTGTTAAATTCTACCCCGGTATGCCGGGGTTTGAGATGTAAGATAAAACTTATCATTTTGGTTGTGGTACAACTTTTATGCCGGTGTCTTGCATACCGGTATCTTATTAAGTTATGTTGGTTTGTTAACTTAGCATTTTGCCTTTGTCATTTGTCTTTATCTTGCACTGTGAAGATTCCGGAATCATTTCCGCATCCAATTTGATGCACACTTGGTTCTTTCCCTTTGCCTCTGCCTACCTCTTTTGGGTGTTTTGGCGTATGAGTTACAAAGTTCTTTTGCCAAGCGAACACTTCCTTGAACTTAGGTAAGATTCGAAATTTTTCACAAAAAACCGGTAAAACCGGGGTTAGTTAAGCTTTTCCGGATTGTCCGTTCCCACTTCCTCTTTTCGCAGTTCACGTGCTTAATTCCTACCAGTTTATCTTGCTTGCCATGAAGCCGATTTGCGGACAGCAGCAGAGTCGAAGACTCCGGTAGGTTTAGCACGTTAATAAACCGGAAAGAAAAGATGTTCAACAAGCAACCGGTAAACGGAAAAAATAAACATATTACATGCAAGTTTGATAGAGGCAGTCCCCGAGAAAACATTCGAGGTGCCGGATTCTTTTATTCATAGCATGAGGTAGAAAAAAGGAACTTCTTACAGTACAACTTCATGAGTAGAAAGGGCGCAACAATGCTATGTTCCATGGACGCTTGGTCTCATCTCCGGATTTGTCCGCCTTTCCTTCTTTCCATTCCTGTGCGTCAATCAGGTAGTAGGCATCATTGTGCAGAGCTTTGCTTACAATGAATGGCCCCTCCCAAGGAGGTGAGAGCTTGTGCCGGCCTTCAGTGTGTTGCACTAAGCGTAACACCAAGTCTCCTTCCCGGAAAACTCTCGGGTTAACCTTCCGGCTGTGATAGCGTCTGAGGTTTTGCTGGTAAATGGCTGTTCTTGCCAGTGCCAGTTCTCTTGCTTCTTCCAGCAAGTCCACATCGTTTTCTCGGGCCTCTTTTACCTCTTTTTCGGTATAGAGTTGCACCCTTGGTGAGTCATGGAGAATGTCGGTTGGTATTACCGCTTCTGCTCCGTAAACCATGAAGAATGGAGTGTATCCGGTAGACCGGTTTGGAGTCGTTCTTATGCTCCACAGTACTGACGGTAGCTCATCGAGCCAACAGCCCGGTGTCTTTTCGAGTGGTTCAATGAGCCATGGTTTTATGCCGGAAAGCACCAGTGCATTGGTTCTTTCAACTTGGCCATTGCCTTGTGGGTGTGCCACTGAGCACATATCTAGCCGGATATTGTTGTTCTCACAGAACCGCTTGAACTCTCCTTGGGCAAAGTTTGAGCCATTGTCAGTTATGATGCTATGCGGATATCCATACCGGAGGAAGACATCTTTTAGGAACTTTACCGCTGTGTGGCCATCACACTTTGCGATAGGCTTCACTTCCAGCCATTTGGTGAATTTATCCACCATCACCAAGATGTGGGTCATGTTCCCTCTTGCGGTTTTGAATGGTCCAACCATGTCAAGGCACCAAATAACAAATGGCCATGTTAGTGGTATGGTTTTTAAGCCAGAGGCTGGGGTATGATTTTGCTTGGCGTACCTCTGGCAACCATTGCACCTTCTTACCAAATCCTCAGCATTTTCCAAAGCAGTGGGCCAGTAGAACCCATGCCGGAATACTTTTGCCACCAACGCCCTTGACGAGGCGTGGTGCACACACTCTCCTTGGTGAATCTCCTTGACTCAGTTTCGTCAACCATCAAGGTGCCGTTGATCAGGAATTCCTTAATAGGTTTAACCCAAGATGGTGCTTCTCTAACCACAAACACGGGCACGTCTATGTCCATGCTGTCCACAAGCATTGCTTCTTCCGGTATGGGCGTCGCAGTCCCCGAGCTTACCGGTGCAGTCCCCGGGTTTGCCGGAGCAGTCCCCGAGCGTGCTGGAACAGTTCCCGGGTTTCCTTCGTCAATATCCATCGACACCACGTGTGATTCCGGTACGAAAATTGATTCCGACTCCGGACTTGGCTTGATTGATGGAACTCTTAAGTGTGCCAAGGCTATTCCGGGAGGAATCTCTTGCCTGGATGAACCTAGCTTGGATAAAGCATCCGCGGCATCATTTTCAGGCACATGGTGAAACTCACACCCTTCAAAGAAGCCGGCAATCTTTTGCACATGAAACCGGTATGAGGCCATGTTGGCATCTTTTGCATCCCAATCTCCGGAACACTGCTGTACCACAAGATCTGAATCGCCGTAGCAAATGATCCGGTGCGCACCGATATCTTTTGCGACCTTGAGCCCATGGATTAGAGCCTCATACTAAGCGACATTGTTTGATGCCCTGAAATGTACTTGCAAAACATACCGGAGATGATCTCCCTTTGGTGAGGTGAGTACCTGATGTCTACGGGTGCTTCTATTCTTGTAGACAGTGTTGGGCCTCCAAGAGCAGAGGTTTGTAGAACAGCAGCAAGTTTCCCTTAAGTGGATCACCCAAGGTTTATCGAACTCAGGGAGGAAGAGGTCAAAGATATCCCTCTCATGCAACCCTGCAACCACAAAGCAAGAAGTCTCTTGTGTCTCCAACACACCTAATAGGTGCACTAGTTCGGCGAAGAGATAGTGAAATACAAGTGGTATGAATGAATATGAGCAGTAGTACGGCACCAGAAAAGTGCTTGTTGGCGTGCAGTTGATGGTAGTAATATTGCAGGCAGTATAAATGCAGTAAAACAGTAAACAAGCAGCGATAGCAGTATTTAGGAACAAGGCCTAGGGATCATACTTTCACTAGTGGACACTCTCAACATTGATCACATAACAGAATAAATAGATAGATGCTAGACTCTACACCCTCTTGTTGGATGATGAACACCATTAACTGTGTAGGATTACACGAACCCTCAATGCCGGAGTTAACAAGCTCCACAATATTCAATGTTCATATTTAAATAACCTTAGAGTGCATAACAGATCAACATAACCAAACCAAGTACTAACATAGCATGCACACTGTCACCTTCACACTACGAAAGGAGGCATAGATCACATCAATACCATCATAGCAATAGTTAACTTCATAATCTACAAGAGATCACAATCATAGCCTACGCCAAGTACTACACGATGCACACACTGTCACCATTACACCGTGCAGGAGGAATAAACTACTTTAATAACATCACTAGAGTAGCACACAGATAAATAGTGATACAAAACACATTGCAATCATAAAGGGATATAAATAAGCACTTCACTATGCCATTCATAACAGTGAATAAGTATTCTGTGAAATATAGCCTAAGAGACCCACACGGTGCACACACTGTCACCTTTACACACGTGGGACAAGGATTCTCCGGAGATCACATAAGTAAAATCCACTTGACTAGCATAATGACATCTAGATTACAAGCATCATCATATGAATCTCAATCATGTAAGGCAGCTCATGAGATTATTGTATTGAAGTACATAGGAGAGAGATGAACCACATAGCTACCGGTACAGCCCCGAACCTCGATGGAGAACTACTCCCTCCTCATGGGAGACAGCAGCGTTGATGAAGATGGCGGTGGTGTTGACGGAGAAGCCTTCCGGGGGCACTTCCCCGTCTCGGCGGCGTGCCGGAACAGAGACTCCTGTCCCCCAGATCTTGGCTTCGCGATGGCGGCGGCTCTGGAAGGTTTTCTCTGGTTTCGTCGAACGTGGTAGGGTTTTCGCGATGGAGACTTTAAGTAGGCGGAAGGGCAAGGTCGGTGGAGTCCTGGTGGGGCCACACACTAGGCCGGCGCGGCCAGGGCTTGGGCCGCGCCGCCCTACTGTGTCCCCACCTCGTGGCCCCACTTCGTTTCCCCTTCGGACTTCTGGAAGCTTCGTGGAAAAATAGGACCCTGGGCGTTGATTTCGTCCGATTCCGAGAATATTTCCTTACTAGGATTTCTGGAACCAAAAACAGCAAAAAACAGCAACTGGCCCTTCGGCATCTCGTCAATAGGTTAGTTCCGGAAAACGCATAATAATGACATAAAGTATGCATAAAACATGTAGATATCATCAATAATGTGGCATGGAACATAAGAAATTATCGATACGTCGGAGACGTATCAGCATCCCCAAGCTTAGTTTCTGCTTGTCCCGAGCAGGTAAACGATAACAAAGATAATTTCTGGAGTGACATGCCATCATAACCTTGATCATACTATTGTAAGCATATGTAATGAATGCAGCAATCAAAACAATGGTAATGACATGAGTAAACAAATGAATCATAAAGCAAAGACTTTTCATGAATAGTACTTTCAAGACAAGCATCAATAAGTCTTGCATAAGAGTTAACTCATAAAGCAATAAATCAAAGTAAAGGTATTGAAGCAACACAAAGGAAGATTAAGTTTCAGCGGTTGCTTTCAACTTATAACATGTATATCTCATGGATAGTTGTCAATGCAAAGTAATATAACAAGTGCAATATGCAAGTATGTAGGAATCAATGCACAGTTCACACAAGTGTTTGCTTTTTGAGATGGAGAGAAATAGGTGAACTGACTCAACATAAAAGGTAAAAGAATGGTCCTTCAAAGAGGAAAAGCATCGATTGCTATATTTGTGCTAGAGCTTTTATTTTGAAAACATGAAACAATTTTATCAACGGTAGTGATAAAGCATATGTATCATGTAAATTATATCTTACAAGTTGCAAGCTTCATGCATAGTATACTAGTAGTGCCCGCACCTTGTCCTAATTAGCTCGGATTACCAGGATTATCATCGCAATACACATGTTTTAACCAAGTGTCACAAAGGGGTACCTCTATGCCGCATGTACAAAGGTCTAAGGAGAAAGCTCGCATTTGGATTTCTCGCTTTTGATTATTCTCAACTTAGACATCCATACCGGGACAACATAGACAACAGATAATGGACTCCTCTTTAATGCATAAGCATGTAGCAACAATTAATGTTCTCATATGAGATTGAGGATATATGTCCAAAACTGAAACTTCAACCATGATTCATGGCTTTAGTTAGCGGCCCAATGTTCTTCTCTAACATTATGCATGCTCTAACCATTTAATGAGTGGTAAATCTCCCTTACTTCAGACAAGACGAACATGCATAGCAACTCACATGATATTCAACAAAGAGTTGATGGCGTCCCCAGGAGCATGGTTATCGCACAACAAGCAACTTAATAAGAGATAAAGTGCATAAGTACATATTCAATACCACAATAGTTTTTAAGGCTATTTTGTCCCATGAGCTATATATTGCAAAGGCGAATGATGGAAATTTAAAGGTAGCACTCAAGCAATTTACTTTGGAATGGCGGAGAAATACCATGTAGTAGGTAGGTATGGTGGACACAAATGGCATAGTGGTTGGCTCAAGGATTTTGGATGCATGAGAAGTATTCCCTCTCGATACAAGGTTTAGGCTAGCAAGGTTATTTGAAACAAACACAAGGATGAACCGGTGCAGCAAAACTCACATAAAAAACATATTGTAAACATTATAAGACTCTACACCGTCTTCCTTGTTGTTCAAAACTCAATACTAGAAATTATCTAGACTTTAGAGAGACCAATTATGCAAACCAAATTTTAGCAAGCTCTATGTATTTCTTCATTAATAGGTGCAAAGTATATGATGCAAGAGCTTAAACATGAGCACAACAATTGCCAAGTATCACATTATCCAAGACATTTTACCAATTACTACATGTAGCATTTTCCGTTTCCAACCATATAACAATGAACGAGGCAGTTTCAACCTTCGCCATGAACATTAAAAGCTAAGAACACATGTGTTCATACGAACCAGAGCGGAGCGTGTCTCTCTCCCACACAAGCATTTATTCAAACAAAAACACAAACAAAAGCACACAGACGCTCCAAGTAAAGTACATAAGATGTGACCGAATAAAAATATAGTTTCAAGGGAGGAACCTGATAAATTTGTCGATGAAGAAGGGGATACCTTGGGCATCCCCAAGCTTAGACGCTTGAGTCTTCTTAAAATATGCAGGGGTGAACCACCGGGGCATCCCCAAGCTTAGACTCTTCACTCTTCTTGATCATAGTATATCATCCTCCTCTCTTGACCCTTGAAAACTTCCTCCACACCAAACTCGAAACAACTCATTAGAGGGTTAGTGCATAATCAAAATTTCACATGTTCAGAGGTTACACAATCATTCTTAACACTTCTGGACATTGCACAAAGCTACTGGAAGTTAATGGAACAAAGAAATCCATCCAACACAGCAAAAGAGGCAATGCGAAATAAAAGGCAGAATCTGTCAAAACAGAACAGTCCGTAAAGACGAATTTTAAAGTGGCACCAGACTTGCTCAGATGAAAATGCCCAAATTGAATGAAAGTTGCGTACATATCTGAGGATCACGCACGTAAATTGGAAGATTTTTCTGAGTTACCTACAGAGAATTCTGCCCAGATTCGTGACAGACAGAAATCTGTTTCTGCGCAGTAATCCAAATCTAGTATGAACCTTGCTATCAAAGACTTTACTTGGCACAACAATGCAAATAAAGATAAGGAGAGGTTGCTACAGTAGTAACAACTTCCAAGACACAAATATAAAAAAAAGTACTGTAGTAAAATAAACACATGGGTTATCTCCCAAGAAATTCTTTCTTTATAGCCATTAAGATGGGCTCATCAATTTTAATGATGCACTCGCAAGAAATAAGAGTTGAAGCAAAAGAGAACATCAAAAAGCAAATTCAAAACACATTTAAGTCTAACATGCTTCCTATGCATAGGAATCTTGTAAATAAACAAGTTCATGAAGAGCAAAGTAACAAGTATAGGAAGATAGAACAAGTGTAGCTTCAAAAATTTCAGCATATAGAGAGGTGTTTTAGTAACATGAAAATTTCTACAACCATATTTTCCTCTCTCATAATAATATCCAGTGGCATCATGAGCAAACTTAACAATATAACTATCACATAAAGCATTCTTATCATGAGTCTCATGCATAAAATTATGGGATTTCTATTTTCGTGCCCTCGGTTCCTTAGTTGTGCTCAGTTTTCCCCAGCCCCTTAGTTTTTCCTCACTTTTCCCCAAGTCCTTGTTTGAAACCCGCAGAAGGCAGCTCAGACGGCAGGATTCCCGTTAAGTTGACCGCTCCGTTCTGACGTGTGGGGCCGCGTCGTGTGGGCCCGCGTCGCGTGGGGCTGGTAGAAAGGGACCGCGTGGGACAGGACGAGATAGCGTTTGGTTGCACGTGAGCAGGAGCTGGGTTTTGTCTCTCTCGGCCATTGGCATTTCCCTTTTAAGAGTACCTTTTCTGCCTCCTTCTCTCTGCCTTTTTTCACATAATTAGTATCAAATCTAGAGAAGCTTGCATTTCTGTCTTTCTTCAATTATTATTTGTGCCTTTTGGCCCTGGTTGTTTTCCCAATATGGCAACAAATCTAGTAGGGAGCCCAATCTAGTACTCCATCTGGTCCATATGTATGTAGTTAAATCTAGAAGCAAATCTACAGGGAATGTACGATAAATTCACAAGGTCATATAGTAGAATAGGGATAGATAATATAGATAATAAGCTGCATTCAGCAGCCAAACATAGTAGGGTTCGAGGTTCTTCACAGCAGTACAGCACCATCATACTAACAACATAACAACGAGGGATCCCTAGCTAACAACAAAGGGATCCCAACAACAAAATGGAGGAGGCAGCAGCAAAGACACGTCCAGGACTCCGCCTACCCCATCAGCCTCTGCCTCCACTTGTTGCTCCCCTTGGGAGCCTTGGGCTTGAGCGGAGGCATGCGCCCGCCGGAGATCTCCACCCGCTGGATGCTGCGGAGGTGCATGCCGAGCGCCAAGTGCTTGGCGCGGAAGGAGTTGGGGTTCACCGATGCGCCGACCTTGGGGTTGGTGTGGCCGATGTTCTCGGCATGCGTGAGAACGCAGTTGAAGTCAGTGCCGCCGAGCCTCCTAGTGCAGAAGGGGCACCTGTAGACACCCTTGGCGACGTCGAGGTAGGAGACATCTTGGCCGACCTGCAGCCTCCGCAGCACACTGGCGAGTCTTGACGTCATGGTGCTCGTCGTCGCTGCCGACGTCGCTGCCGCATACCTGATCCATATCAAACGGGAATTTATTAGTGAATGAGTTGCAAACGTGCATGATAACAAAGTTAGGAAAAATAGAGGCAGCCTCAGTTAGAGTGGACACGATTATATGTCTACAGGGACGGTGTAAGCGAACCAAAGCTCATGCACAACAGATTTGTACACAGAAATGGTTCGCTGAACCCTCCCTGTAAAAATCTGTGCCCACCGATTCATCATAGGCAAAGAAACAGATTCCAGATCTGAACTTGAACACATTCCAGATTATTTGCAAAATTAAACGGTTGATATCTTTTGATTCGTGCATAAAATAACTGATTGAGATCCTATGATTACTTGCATAAATTAACTGATTGAGATCCCATTATTACTTGCACAAATTAACCGAACGGCCGAAACCCAAATCTTGAACGAAATCAAGGAGGGATCAAAGCAAAATGGAATAAAATCGGCGCAAATATTAGCCCAATACTCATCCATCCACAGATCCATCTACACCAGCACAAATAGGGTTCAAAAAGGAATGGGGAACAAAAAAGGAAGCAAACCGTAGTTACCTCGTTCCATGGGTCCTCTATGGAGGTGTCGTAGCGGTTCGGGGGCGGGACGTACGGCACCGGCTCGTAGGGGTCCCATCCCGGTGGGATCTGACCGCGACCGGCGGCAGCAGCCTCCGATGCACCGGCGGAGGCGGCGGCGACGTCCGTTGAGGGGACGGCGGCGACGTCCGTTGAGGGGATGGCGTCGAAGAGGGAGGCGTCGCGCTTGGAGCAGACGGCACCGTGGACGATGGGATTGGCATTCTCCTTGTCCATCTCGCCGGCAGAGGAGAGGGAGAGGGAGAGGGTTTTTTGCTTTGGAGAAGATGATGGGACGTGAGAGAGGCGGCGTTGCGTAGGCGAGTGAGAGTGACAGAGATAGTGGGAGGAGGCGTCTATAAAGGCAAGTGGTGGTTAATGCGACCCGCGTCCTACGCGTCCACCGCTGCACGTCTGCACGTCTTGGACTTCTGCAATGCGCCACGCGTCCACGATTGCACGTCTTCGACTTCTGCACCGCGACCGGCGTCTACGCGTCAAATATTGCACGTCTTTCATTTCTGCACCGCAACACGCGTCCTCGAGTCTAACCCTGAAAATTTAGATATACTCAGGTATAACCTCGAGCATTATACTAGCATTTTTTGTGTGCTCAGTTTTCCCCTTGAGTGCTAATACTGGCTAGTGCAATATGCTCAGTTTTACCCTCAAGTAGCTGGTCAACAGACAGTCAACAAATGGGATTAACTAGTTAAATGAGTCATTTAATGTGCAAAAATTCCGAAAAATAGTGGCACATACTCATGGAGTCTTTACCACAAATTTCCAGTTCTCAAAACATAGATAAGTCATAGATAAATCAAGTTTTACCACAAATTGCCACTTCTCAAAGGCCTTCTCAAATCATCTAGTAGCTATGAAGGTGCATGGTTTTCCACAATAAGCCCTTCCCAAAACAGCTTTCCCCAAAACATACTTTGTCTAAATGAGGCCACAATTCTCACACTCATGTATATTTGTATTGCAAATAGTTTGAGATAGGCCAAGATGGGTTTTATTCTACAAAACACGCATTTTTCATTTTTTAAATCTCATATTTGAATCCCTTAGTCTGTTTATTACATAGGTGCCCTTGGTTTCTTGATACTACTCAGTTTTTCCCTCTCCCTCCACAAATTCTCTCACACGTGCAACATTGCCCTGATTGGTCTAGCCCATGTCACGCGGATCGTGCCCGCCGACCGTTGATCGTATGATCTAGCAGGGCAGGATAACCCCTCTCTCTCTCTCTGTCGGCGGTTACCTTCCACTCTCTAAGTTTGCTAAATGGCGGTTTTCTGTATTTATTTTCACGCGCTAAAAATTATAAACTCTTTTAGGCATTACTTTTCACGCAAAAAATGATAAACCATCACCGATTTGTTGTAGCCATAAATTTTCACGCAAAAAATGATAAACCGTCACCGATTTGTTGTAGCCATTAATTTTCACGAAAATCCCAAATGATAAACCATCACCGATTTGTTGTAGCCATTAATTTTCACGCAAAAAATGATAAACCATCACCGATTTGTTGTATCCATTACTTTTCACGCAAAAAATGATAGACCATCACCGATTTCTTGTAGCCATTACTATTCACGGTAAAAATGATAAACGAACCAATCTATCTATCTCTGTATTTGAAGTTTGGAAGGGTTCACCATCTAGTTATGTTAACTTTCGAGGTTTTGATCTGAAAACAAATGGGTATTATAAAGGGAAATAAAAGTTCAAAAAATGTAAAAACGAAACAATCTACCTATCTTTGTATAGAAGATCGTCTGTATGATTTTTGAGGTCATTTAGAGAAGGTAGAAAAAAATCCCTTTTGAGAAGGTCGAAAAAACCTAACTTGTTACAAAAGCTGGTTTAGGTGAGACCTAACCAAATTTGGCATACATTATGCCATATCTATAACAACAAGGAATATCTAAAAGGGAAAGTTTCACAAAATTTGAAATTTATGGCGAAAATGATGCCATACATGATGCTGTTTTTTGAGGTTTTGACCTGAAAATCAATTGGATATTATAAAGGGAAATAAAAAGTTCAAAAAATATAAAAACGAAACAATCTATCTATCTATGTATAGAAGATCAGCTGTATGAAATTTGAGGTCACTTAGAGGAGGTAGAATAAATCACCTTGTTAGAAAAGCTGGTTTCAGTGAGACGAAACGGCATGCGTTTAAGCAAAGTGATTTTTTCGAACATCTCCAAATGATCCCAAATTTGCCATACATGATGCCATACGTGTAACAACAAGGAACCCTATCTAAAAAGTGTCAAAAAAGTTTGCCCAACCGTATAGCTCTATCAAAAAGAACCTCACCATGGCGCTAGTATAATTTTGGGCTTAGTTACAAACTTTCGTTACCTAACCTTCAACACGAAACTTGTTTCAAATCACTTTTGGTGTACAAGAAACAAATCCCTCCTTGATTCGAGCACCACAGCCTCCAAACTTTGCCGATGCCGATATCGGCATGGTCAGAATGGCTATGCTCGACGCCACTGCTAGGTCACCGTCGGGATGCACCCTCAATCCCGTCCCCTCATTCGATCACTGACACACCAGAGATACCACCGAGGCCAATGCCGAACGTACATGCTGATGCCAATGCCGAACATGCATCCACGCCGATGTGGGCACGGCCACGCCGCCCCGCTATGTTGGACGCCACAGACCACCGCGAGGTCTTTCCCTTCGCCACCACACTCTTCTAGCACCCATCTATACACGCCAGAAAGGAGAGACACTAGTTTTCTCTACATTGCTCGCGTTCGTGTCGGACACGGTCAGTCAAAGTTTTGAGGTAGTCGTCGATGTCGTTGACCATTTCTTCTCTTCTTTGCATGGTTAAACGTGTCTAGTTCATATCTATCTAATGCGTCTGGTCTCGCCTCATGCAGTTCTTTGTGGACGTCGATCTCATCTCGGCACTCCGCAGGCCACCTCCTCCGTGCCATCGCTGTAGAGCTCCGTTTAAAAATCTAATCCTACCCGTGTATTGCCCCTTGTATCAGCGCCATGGCCCCACTTGTCATTTGATATAGCGAAGCCCCACTCGTTCGCGTTTTGGTCAGGGATACAGCGATGCTTACGGTCAAACAAAGATGGATGGTCTAACGTGTCTTTGCAGGCTCTACGTGGCCCCACTAGTCAGAAGATAACGGTCAACCGTCGGGCAACCGGCCGTTACATCACGTGTGATGGTTTCAGACAAACGCTTGGGTAAAACTGAGGAAAAACTAAGGAGCTGGGGAAAACTGAGCACAACTAAGGACCCGAGGGCACGAAAATAGAAATCCCTAAAATTATTACTCTTCACATAAGCATAATCAATTTTATTAGTTGTAGTGGGAGCAAATTCAACAAAGTAGCTATCATTATTATTCTCATCATCAAATATAGGAGGCATATTGTAATCATAATTAAATTTATCCTCCATAACAGGCGGTACTAAAAGACCAATATCATTATAATCATCATAAATAGGAGGCAAAGTATCATCAAAGTAAATTTTCTCCTCAATGCCCGGGGGACTAAAAATATCATGCTCATCAAAGCCAGCTTCCCCAAGCTTAGAATTTTCCATATCATTAGCAACAATGGTGTTCAAAGCGTTCATACTAATATGTTCCATAGGTTTTTTAATTTTCGCATCAAACCATCCATGTCTTAAATCAGGAAATAGAATAAGAAGCTCATTGTTGTCCATTATGCCTAACTTGTGTAAACAAGAAACAAAAAGATGCAATTGCAGGATCTAAAGGAAATAGCTTCGAGCACACACACAACGGTAACATAAAAGTACTTAGTACCTGGGACCGGAGTATGAGAGCCTTTTACCTTTCCTCCCCGGCAACGGCGCCAGAAAATAGCTTGATGTCTACGGGTGCTTCTATTCTTGTAGACAGTGTTGGGCCTCCAAGAGCAGAGGTTTGTAGAACAGCAGCAAGTTTCCTTTAAGTGGATCACCCAAGGTTTATCGAACTCAGGGAGGAAGAGGTCAAAGATATCCCTCTCATGCAACCCTGCAACCACAAAGCAAGAAGTCTCTTGTGTCCCCAACACACCTAATAGGTGCACTAGTGCGGCGACGAGATATTGAAATACAAGTGGTATGAATGAATATGAGCAGTAGTACGGCGCAGAAAAGTGCTTCTTTGGCGTGCAGTTGATGGTAGTAATATTGCAGGCAGTATAAATGCAGTAAAACAGTAAACAAGCAGCGATAGCAGTATTTAGGAACAAGGCCTAGGGATCATACTTTCACTAATGGACACTCTCAACATTGATCACATATCAGAATAAATAGATAGATGCTAGACTCTACACCCTCTTGTTGGATGATGAACACCATTAACTGTGTAGGATTACACGAACCCTCAATGCCGGAGTTAACAAGCTCCACAATATTCAATGTTCATATTTAAATAACCTTAGAGTGCATAACAGATCAACATAACCAAACCAAGTACTAACATAGCATGCACACTGTCACCTTCACACTACGAAAGGAGGCATAGATCACATCAATACCATCATAGCAATAGTTAACTTCATAATCTACAAGAGATCACAATCATAGCCTACGCCAAGTACTACACGATGCACACACTGTCACCATTACACCGTGCAGGAGGAATAAACTACTTTAATAACATCACTAGAGTAGCACACAGATAAATTGTGATACAAAACACATTGCAATCATAAAGGGATATAAATAAGCACTTCACTATGCCATTCATAACAGTGAATAAGTATTCTGTGAAATATAGCCTAAGAGACCCACACGGTGCACACACTGTCACCTTTACACACGTGGGACAAGGAGTCTTCGGAGATCACATAAGTAAAATCCACTTGACTAGCATAATGACATCTAGATTACAAGCATCATCATATGAATCTCAATCATGTAAGGCAGCTCATGAGATTATTGTATTGAAGTACATAGGAGAGAGATGAACCACATAGCTACCGGTACAGCCCCGAACCTCGATGGAGAACTACTCCCTCCTCATGGGAGACAGCAGCGTTGATGAAGATGGCGGTGGTGTTGATGGAGAAGCCTTCCGGGGGCACTTCCCTGTCCCGGCGGCGTGCCGGAACAGAGACTCCTGTCCCCCATATCTTGGCTTCGCGATGGCGGCGGCTCTGGAAGGTTTTCTCTGGTTTCGTCGAACGTGGTAGGGTTTTCGCGACGGAGACTTTAAGTAGGCGGAAGGGCAAGGTCGGTGGAGTCCTGGTGGGGCCACACACTAGGCCGGCACGGCCAGGGCTTGGGCCGCGCCGCCCTACTGTGTCCCCACCTCGTGGCCCCACTTTGTTTTCCCTTCAGACTTCTGGAAGCTTCGTGGAAAAATAGGACCCTGGGTGTTGATTTCGTCCGATTCCGAGAATATTTCCTTACTAGGATTTCTGGAACCAAAAACAGCAGAAAACAGCAACTGGCCCTTCGGCATCTCGTCAATAGGTTAGTTCCAGAAAACGCATAATAATGACATAAAGTATGCATAAAACATGTAGATATCATCAATAATGTGGCATGGAACATAAGAAATTATCGATACGTCGGAGACGTATCAGTACCACACCGGCACCTAGGCCCTCTTTGAGCTTGGATCCGTCAAAATGCATCTTCCAGTATTCTATTTTGTGCTCCGGCGGCTTCTATTGCATTTCCGCCCAATCAACCAGGAAGTCAGCCAAGGCTTGCGATTTTATGGCATCCCTCCTTTCGTATACCGGCACGTACGGTGACAGTTGAATTGCCCATTTCGCAATCCTGCCGCTGGCATCTTTGTTGCCCATGATATCTGAAATGGGTGCTTCACTCACCACTTTCATGGGGTGCTCCTCGAAATAGTGTTTGAGCATGGTGGCGGCCATGTACACGCCGTAGGTCATTTTTTTGGAAGTGGGGGTAGTTTTGTTTTGAGAGGGAGAGCACCTCGCTCAAGTAGTATACCGGCCTCTGCACGATTTTTTCTTCTTCCTCTCTTTCTACCACAACCACAACACTCACAACCCGGTTAGTTGCTGCTATGTATAACAACATGGGCTCTCTCTCCAAAGGCGAGGCCAACACCGGTGCTGTGGCTAGCATCTTTTTTAGCTCCTTGAACGCTGCGTCTGCCTGTGGGGTCCAGACGAAAGTATCGGATTTTTTCATTAAGGCATAGAGCGGCAAAGCCTTTTCTCCCAACCTGCTTATGAACCGGCTTAGCGACGCCAAGCTTCCGGTAAACTTTTGCACATCCTTTAGTTCCTGCGGGATAGTCATTCTTTCTATTGACCAGATTTTTACCGGATTCACTTCAATGCCCCGGCTTGACACAAGGAAACCAAGCAGCTTACCGGCAGGCACACCGAAGGTACATTTTGCCGGATTAAGTTTCATCCGGAACCTTCTCAAGTTATCAAATGTTTGCCGGATATCGTCAATTAGGGTATCTTTTATCTTAGTTTTTATCACGATATCGTCTACATAGACTTGCACATTCTTTCCGATTTGATCAAACAAGCATTTTTGCATACAGCGCTGGTACGTTGCACCAGCGTTGTGCAAACCAAAAGGCATAGTGACATAGCAGTAAGCCTCGTGCGGGGTAATGAACGCAGTTTTTATTTGATCTTCCTTTTTCAGGGGGATTTGGTGGAAACCGGAATAGGCATCAAGGAAAGACAACAACTCACACCCAGCAGTAGAATCAATCACTTGATCAATCCGGGGCAGAGGGAAAGGATCTCTCTGGCAAGCTTTGTTTAGGTTGGTGTAGTCGATGCACATGCGCCACACCTTTGGAGCTTTTGCCTCCAGGTTCTCGTCCTTCTTCTTTTCGACCATTACCGGATTGGCCAGCCACTCAGTATGCGTGACCTCCACGATGAAACCGGCAACCAACAGTTTTTTCACCTCTTCTCCGATGATTTTCCTCCTATCCTCAGCGAACCGGCGCAAAGGTTGTCGCACCGGCTTGGCATCCTTCCGGACGTTTAGAGAGTGCTCAGCCAGCTCCCTCGGAACACCCACCAAGTCGTCAGTAGACCAGGCAAAGATATTTTGATTCTCACGGAGGAAGCTGACGAGCGCGCTTTCCTATGCTTGATTCAGGCCGGCACCATTGCGAACGGTGCGCTCTGGGTAAGCCGGATCCAGCACGATGTCCTTTGTTTCATTTGTCGGCTTGAATGTCGGTGTGCTCAAGTTTCTACTCATTGCCGCTAAGCTCAACTGTGAGGACTGAGCCAACGCAACTGCGGTTTGCATCCTTCTTTTTTCTTCTGCGATCACCAGCGATTACGCTAGGTTTGATCCGGCAGATGCTGTTTCCAGTGAGACTTTGTAGTTTCCCACCACAGTCAAGGGTCCACGAGGTGCCGGCATCTTCATTTTGAGGTAGGCCGTGTGAGTTGAGGCCATAAAAGCTGCCAATGCCGGTCTCCCTAGCAGTGCATGGTAGGGACTGTCTAGGTCCACCACCTCAAACAGAATGTTTTCCACCCGGCAATTGTCACGTCCTCCGAAAGACACATCCACCCGGACTTTTCCTACCGGTGCACAGGACAATCCCGGAACGATTCCATGGAAAGTTGTGTGAGTTGGCTGGAGCATGTTTTCTGTTATCCCCAGCGTATGCATCGTATGCTTGTACATGATGTTTATGCTGCTTCCATTGTCTATCAGCACTTTGCTGAACTTGACTCGAGTTTCTGGCCCTCGCATGATTGGGTCCACAACAAGAGCGTAACCACCCGGATTCGGCATGATCTTGGGGTGATCCTTGAACGACCAGGTGATTTCCTGATCTGACCACAGCATGTACTTGGGAACTGCCGGCATCACGGCGTTTACTTCCATGGAGCGACGATGCACACTTTGCCTATCGGTCGGCTCAGTGACAAAGACAACATAGCAAAAATGTGGGTCCTCGTAAACATTCCGGCCTAAAGGTGCCGGTGGAGGTGGTTGATCATGATTTTCATCCACCCGGTTAACTTGCTGGTACTGTTGCACCGGTATGGTATTGGCACCGGTAAGCGGTGGTGGTGGTGGTAATGGGTGCTGGTGTAGCATGTCGTGCGAGGGCGGCAGCACTGTGGAACAGCCATCCGCTTACGCATCCTTTGCCGCTCCCCTTAGCATCAAGTGCTTGATCCAGGAACAATCTTTCGTTAAGTGGTTCGCCGGCTTCGACAGATGTGGGGTGTGCAGCTTGCACGGCATGTCCATAGCCGCTTCCATGGTGTATCTCATATGCTCTTGCCAATCTTTTTTCTGTCCCCATCCTTCTTTTTGAACCCACTTCTTCTTAGGACCCGCCCACGGCTGCGATCCGATTTTTTGCCTCTGGTTTTCGCCGAGGCCAGAATTCTCCTGCACCGCGGCTACTTGCTGCGGACCATACCTTTGGTCCGGAAAGTCTTCCCTTCTTTTGTTGTGCCGGTTATCCCGATGTTGATCTTGCCAGGGTTGGTTTGACTGCGCCGGTTCGGCTTGCACAGCCGGTTGCAGTGGGTCTCCCAACGCATAGTTTTCCGCCACTCGCATCATTTCGGCCAGTGTGCTTGGCATGTTTCTCTGCAACCTTTGCCACAGTGGTGATCCTCTCCGGCATCCCTGACTGAACCAAGCAATCGCTTGTGCTTCAATCACTCCTTCACACGTGTTTCTCGTTGAGTTCCACCGGGTGAGATAGTCCCGGTCTGTTTTACTTGCACGCTGCTGGCACAAGGCGAGCTGCTGGGGCCGGTTAGGCCTCTTGTAAGTGCTGCTGAAGTTGCTCACAAAAGCTTCCTCAAAGTCCAACCATCCGTTTACGCTTCCTGCCGGCAAGTTGTTAAGCCAGATACGGGCAGGCCCTACTAGGTAGGACGGTATGATTCTTACTGCCCAACGCCGGTTTACTCCGCCACCAGCTACATATACAGCTGTGACATAGTCCGCCAACCAATCTTCCGGCTTAGTCGTGCCATCGTATGTTTTTGTGTCTCGAGGCAATTGGAAATTGCGCACCGGTGGCTCTTCTCCCATGATTCGCGGGCCAAAGCACTTTGGGCTAGGAGGACCCTCAGATTCGATTATTTCGGAAAGATGCACTCTGTCCAGCCTGTGCCTCGCATCCTGGCCTGGCAAGCATCTTTCCCCCACACGTTCCCCCAAAGGGTTCCGGTAGGCTCTGACTCGTTCCACCTCGGAATCTCCTTCTTCATATCTGTCTGGTTCCGCGGCTCTTGCCTGCCGGTACCTTGGTGGTCGCATTTCTTCTTCAGCGTATGCTGCCCTTGCAGCTCGATAATTTTGCCCAGTTTCACGTCTACCGGCGTGATTGTTTCCGGCATAACCATTCCGCGCATAGCCATTTCCGGCATAGCCGCGACCTGCTCCATAGCTTTTTTCTCCGGCATCATGTGGCCCGGCTTTTTATTTTCCGGCAAGAACCGGATCATACACGGTCATCTGCCGCGCATTCATTTCTTTTTCCCTTCTTTTATCCGGATGGGGGGACGAGGCCTGCCCCTGGGACTTGCTTCCGGCAACTTTTGTCGACCGGATCGATTTTGACTCTAGCGCTGCTTTGTTCATCCTAGCAAGATCATCATTTTGCGCCTGTATGGTATCAAGCAGGTCTCTAACTCTATCCTGTTGCTTTGCCAGAGCCTCGCCGGATAGCGAGTCACACATCTCCATAGCGGCCTTAGCAGCTTTTATAGTTTTATCCGGACTACTGTACTTAGGTTTCTCTATGATGCTCACAGATGCAGAGGTACTTTTGCCGGCATGAATTTCCTTACGCAAATCCTGATCTAGATTGCGAGCCTTAAGCCAGTTTTCCGGCATCCTAGCGGCATGAGCACTAACTGAAGCAAAGCCATGGGAAGCGTTATACTCACGTAGGGTTAGGTTCAGCTCGCGCTGCGCCTGGAGGATGTTTGCGCCGCCGGTAAGCAGCGCCTTGCGTGTCGCCTCCAGCTGCGCTTGGGCCGCAGCTGGGTCGATGTTCTGCGATAGGCGTCGCCAGCACATTCATCGCCGCTTGGAGTGGCGTTTCCAGTGGTGCTAAAGATGCTCCCGCGGCTCCTGCGTCGCGCTCCAGTGGAGGCTTGGCCGCACGGGTCGATGCCGCACGGCCAGCACCTTCTCCCATGACAGTGTCCTTGCCGGCGCCAGCCACGCCAGCCATCATGACCTCCACGCTGCCGGCGGCGCGGCCAGCACATAGCCACCTTGGTGGATCCGGTGCCACCAGCACCGGCGAGAGGCACTGGCGCACAGGGATGGTGCCGAAGTAGATGCGGTGGCTGCCGAACTCGATGATGCGGCCGTTCTTGGGAAACTTACCGCCGTTGGCGAAACAGCCCGCGTTGTCGTTGATGAAGTCCATGGCGTAGATGCGCTGCACGAGCGCGGACACCGTGCGCTCGCCTGCAACATCGAGGAGGCCCGCCCGAATATGAACTCCAGCAAGCGCCTCTCTCTGCCCCACGGTGGGCGCCAACTGTCGTCGTAGTGAACAGACAGATGCCATGGGATGGCTTAAGTTGGGGCCGAGTTGGACGCTAGAGGATTCGGGGGAGGGTTTTGGATCAGGTAGGATGAACTTCCGGGTGCTTTCCTCAAGAACTTGGCCAAGGCCAGAGGTAGAAGAAGAGAGACACAAGGATGAACTCCGTTCTAGATCTTCTCTATTCCATGAACAACAAGGTTGCAAGAGGTATCTTCGTACATACATGCGTCGTGCGTGCTCATGAAGAGGGCTGCCCCCTCTCCTTATATAGGGGAGAGGGTGGCTTACAGGGGAAGAAACCCTAATGGCATCTTTGAACAGACAAATTACTTTACAAAGCTACTTTACAAAGTTACTTTAATCATAAGTGACGCCGGTATCTTCTTTAATCAGAGAGGCTGATGTCCTCCGGTTGCTTTGGGCGTCACCCTTGTCTTTTATGTCATGGCTTCGTTTAAAGCCACCTTGCTTAGGTCATGCTTGTCCTCTAGCTCCCGAGGGAATCTTTGACCAATCCGACCGACGTGCTATAGTGCACTTCTTACCGGCAGTCCGGTGTCTTCTTAACCCATACCGGTATACCTACCTTTGGGGATACCGGTACAGATTTACTTAGCCAACTGCTTAACTTCGTTCTCCGGAATGAACCTCAAACCGGTATCTTGATGGCTCAAACCATCCGGTTTGGCATGCCTTTGGCATACCGGGGGTCATCCCCCCAACATTGCCCCAACGTAACAGTGAGGTTGTCAATCTCACCGGCTTGTTGTAAACAAATGATTAGATGTATAGTGTGGAAGATGATGTTTGTTTGCGAAGAACAGTAAAGAACAAGTATTGCAGTAGATTGTATTTCAGATGTAAAGAATGGACCGGGGTCCACAGTTCACTAGTGGTGTCTCTCCCATAAGATAAATAGCATGTTGGGTGAACAAATTACAGTTGGGCAATTGACAAATAGAGAGGGCATAACAATGCACATACATGTCACGATGACTACTATGAGATTTAATCAGGGCATTACGACAAAGTACATAGACCGCTATCCAGCATGCATCTATGCCTAAAAAGTCCACTTTCAGGTTATCATCCGAACCCCTTCCAGTATTAAGTTGCAAACAACAGACAATTGCATTAAGTATGGTGCGTAATGTAATCAACACAAATATCCTTAGACAAAGCATCGATGTTTTATCCCTAGTGGCAACAGCACATCCACAACCTTAGAACTTTCTGTCACTGTCCCAGATTCAATGGAGGCATGAACCCACTATCGAGCATAAATACTCCCTCTTGGAGTTACAAGTATCAACTTGGCCAGAGCATCTACTAGCAACGGAGAGCATGCAAGAACATAAACAACACATATATGATAGATTGATAATCAACTTGACATAGTATTCAATATTCATTGGATCCCAACAAACACAACATGTAGCATTACAAATAGATGATCTTGATCATGATAGGCAGCTCACAAGATCTAACATGATAGCACAATGAGGAGAAGACAACCATCTAGCTACTGCTATGGACCCATAGTCCAGGGGTGAACTACTCACACATCAATCCGGAGGCGATCATGGCGATGAAGAGTCCTCCGGGAGATGATTCCCCTCTCCGGCAGGGTGCCGGAGGCGATCTCCTGAATCCCCCGAGATGGGATTGGCAGCGGCGGCGTCTCTGGAAGGTTTTCCGTATCGTGGCTCTCGGTACAGGGGGTTTCGTGACGAAGGCTTTAAGTAGGCGGAAGGGTAGGGTTGGAGGCAGCGCAAGGGACCCACACCATAGGGCGGCACGGGCCCCTCCCTGGCCATGCCGGCCTTTGGGTACGGGCCCTCGTGGCCCCACTTCGTATCCCCTCCGGTCTTCTGGAAGCTTCGTGGAAAAATAAGACCCTGGGCGTTGATTTCGTCCAATTCCGAGAATATTTCCTTTGTAGGATTTCTGAAACCAAAAACAACAGAAAACATCAACTGGCTCTTCGGCATCTCGTCAATATGTTAGTGCCGGAAAATGCATATAAATGACATAAAGTGTGTATAAAACATGTGAGTATCATCATAAAAGTAGCATGGAACATAAGAAATTATAGAGACGTTTGAGACGTATCAGGGGGCGCCGACCTTGGGCAGCCTTGAGGGGTGCGGCCAAGGTTGTGGTTGAAGTGGCCGGCCCCCTCCGCTTGTCCCTCATTATATAGGTGGAATCCCTAGGGTTTGCCCAAAGTCTTCGAATAAGACCCCAATTCAAAAACTGCCATATGGACGAAACCTAGAGGGACAGGGACTCTCCCCTTCCCCCCTTGCTTGGACGGCCAAGGAGGTGGAGTCCTCCATGGACTCCACCCTCCCACTTGGATGGCTGGTTAGGGTTGGTGGAGTCCCTCCGGGACTCCTCCTTCCATACTGATTTATTCCGGATAATTCTAGAAACCACCTTCCATAAATTCATCGGTCCATTCCCAAACTTGGAAAGTGACTTCCTATATATGAATCTTATTCTCCGGACCATTCCGGACCTCCTCGTGATGTCCTGGATCCCATCCGAGACTTCGAACAAAACTTCGAACTCCATTCCATATTCCATATCTACTTAAACGACATCAAACCTTAAGTGTGTCACCCTACGGTTCGCGAACTATGCAGACATGGTTGAGACCTCTCTCCGACCAATAACCAATAGCGGGATCTGGAGATCCATAATGGTTCCCACATATTCAACGATGACTTAGTGATCTATTGAACCATTTACATACGATACCGATTCCCTTTGTCATGCGATATTTTACTTGTCCGAGGTTTGATCATCGGTATCTCTATACCTCGTTCAACCTCGTCTCTGACAGGTACTCTTTACTCGTACCGTGGTATGTGGTCTCTTATGAACCATTCATATGCTTGCAAGCTAATTAGACGATATTCCACCGAGAGGGCCCAGAGTATATCTATCCGTCATCGGGATGGACAATATCCCACTCTTGATCCATATGCCTCAACTCATACTTTTCGAATACTTAATCCCACCTTTATAACCACCCATTTACGCAGTGGCGTTTGATGTAATCAAAGTACCCTTCCGGCATAAGTGATTTACATGGTCTCATGGTCGAAGGACTAGGTAACTATGTATCGAAAGCTTATAGCAAATGAACTTAATGAAGTGATCTTATGCTACGCTTAATTGGGTGTGTCCATTACATCATTCATCAATGACATAACCTTGTTATTAATAACATCCTATGTTCATGATCACGAAACCATGATCATCTATTAATCAACAAGCTAGTTATACAAGAGGCTTACTAGGGACTCCTTGTTGTTTACATAACACACATGTATCAATGTTTCGTTTAATACAATTATAGCATGGTATGCAAACATTATCATAAACACAAAGATATATTATAATAACCATTTTATTATTGCCTCTTGGGCATATCTCTAACACTGCTCCCGCCGTCCCGCCCGATATCATGCCAGATGCGCACCTCTCGTGGCTCGTCGCGGTGGTCATGCGCTACGTGTGCTAGCTTCTGCTCCTTGCCCTGATGGGCGGGCGACCCGCCGCGATGGGGTTGTGCGGCACACATTGAACCTTGCAGAGCTTGCGACATGCGGTGAGAGGTTGCGCCGCTCATGCAGTGTGAGCCACCTCACCCGATGGCGCCTGGTGGTAGGGAAATTGCACGATGACCCGCTGGCGGCAGCGTGCATCTTTCCGCGTTCACAAGAGGTTGACGAGGCAAGAGACTACTTTCGTGCGCGCTCCTGGTGTTCATCATCGGAGTGCGTCATGCGGTGACAACTGAGGGGGTCGCGATAACTCCGATAGATTTGTACGATATGAGCCACGAGAGCTTCTTAGTTCATCGACACACACACACGCCTACAAATTTTCTCATCTTCTTCATGTCGCTAGAGATCAGGACCCGTCTGTTCAACAATGACGTAATCCAATCGCCATTCCTTCAGCTCCTCCTACGGAAATGAGAAGCTCCATCTCATATCGCGTCCGGCCCATATGGCAGCCATCCATCCGCGTGTGGAGATTTCCGCTGCGGTCCCATAACGTGAGTTCGTTGACTGCCTTTTCGAGCCAATACACCGGGCTCGAGTCAGCTGGAGGAAATCTGCGTTCCTTATCATCCGAGGACGCTTTGCCATAACTCACTAGTACATACCGGGGCAGCAGCTCTGAAAGGTTGACTGCACGGGTGGCTCGGCGGCAGGCGATGTGACAGTGGTAATTGCTATCTCTTGGGGCCACGAGGGTGGTGCGGAGAGTCAGAAGCTCCTTAGGATGTGTTTGGTTTATAACCAATGTCTACCATACCAAATAATTGGCAAGCCCACATAATTTGGTCACCGTTTGGACTGCTGCCCACGAATTGGCTTGCCAAAGTGTACCCGGCCCGCACGTGTAATTTTTGCCCGCGCGAGGGCGAGCCGAGGGGGATCCTCCTATTCATCGCCTTAAGCGACAATAACGTTCGCTCCCGCGTAGAGAATCAGTTGTCCCAGTCCCGGTGTCCTACAGTAAGTTGGGTTCGGCCCATGTTTCATACGTGCATGGCTGCAGCCGTTTTCCTTTTAAATTCTCTTCATTGGTCAGAACCTGACTTTCACGTACTTGCAAGGAATCCATCAAAGGAAAACATAACAATTTGATCTAATATGAAGCAAAAGACTACAACTGCCCCTACTAAGTGTGAACAAATTTTGAAAAATGAACAGATTTTGAATTTGAACATTCAAAATTGAACGATTTTAGAATCAAAACAAATTTCGAAAATGAACAATTATAGAATCAGAACAAGTTTTGAGAATGAACCAAATTTCAAAACTAAACAAATATTGAAATTGAACAATTTTAGAATCCGAACAAATTTTGGATTTGAACAAAATTTTAATGTGAACAAGCTTCGAATGTGAACGAATCTGTAAAATGAACTAATTTCAAGTTTGATCTAATTTCAAAGATGAAATTTTTTCGAATGTGAACAAATTTGTAAAATGAACAGATTTTTGAATTGAACAATATTTTAAAATGAACGATTTTATAATCAGAACAAAATTCAATATTGAATGTGTTCAAATTCAAACAAAAAAAATCGAAATTGAACAAATTTCAAATTTGATCTAAGTTGAAAGTAGGAAAATATTAAAATAAAGAAAATACAGTAAAAGGAAAAAATATTGTGAAGATAAAAAAACAAAAAAAGGAGCAACCAAATGAAAATTTTAAAATAGGAAAAAAATAAAAAGAAAACGTTGGACTCCCGACTGTGTCTTGATCGCTACCTTCCTGGGCATACCACAGCAGCGATGTCTAAAAAACAAGCAGCCCGTCTCGTGCAGAAGGCAGCGACGGTTACACACGAGAAAAGGAAGAGAGAAGCAATCGGAGTAAATGGGCCAGGCCCAGTATGGACATGGGTGCACGGCGCGCCCGATAGAGCCCGCTTTGAGCGGTGAATAGGAATCGCCAGCCGAGGGTGTGGAAATCGGGAGCTCCTCGACACCGACCTGGTCGGCGCTGGGAGGGTGCCGCACACCCCGCGCGTCCCGGGGTAGCTAGCTGGGCCGTGGCCCAACATCAGGTAATGTGTTTTTTCCTTTTCGTTTCTTTTTGTTTTCTGTTGTTTGTTTTCTTTTTTAATTTTTTTTTTAAATCTGAACATTTGTCAAAATTAAAAAAATCAAATTAAAATGAAATAACTTTTTAAAAATCTGAACATTTTTCAGATTTGAACATTCTAAAATTTGAACAAAAATGTATTTTACTTTATGAACAATTTCCAAATTTGAACATTTCTGAATTTGAACAAAATTTATATTTGAACAATTTTCGAATCTGAACGATTTTCATATTAGAACAATTTTCGAATTTGAACAATTTTCATATTTGAACGGTTTTCAACTTTGAACGGTTTTCAGATTTGAACGGTTTTCAATTTTGAATATTTTTGAATTTAACATTTTTCAATTTGAACAATTTTTAAAAATTGAAATTTTCGAATCTGAAAAAATATAAACAAAACCGAAAATAGAAAAACGAAAAAGAAAACAGAAAAAGAAACCAGAAAAGAAAAAAGAAAAAGGAAAAACGAACTGCTGCAGGCTAAACAGACGCTAATGGGCCTGGCCCATATCCGACCAGGGGGTGTGCGACGGCCGGTAGCCACCGACCTGGTCGGTGTATAGGTTTTGCCGTGGAAATCCTCCACCAAAATATTGCCAGCCCCTCCGCCCGCTTCTCTTGGTGGGGCCCATGTAATCAGTACCTTTTTTTGTTGCTACAATCCAACATGCAAAAGCGATCCAGCATTCAATTGTTTACTTTTTTTAAGCCAGCTCCTGCTAGTTATTGGTACTCCACGTAAATAAACTATTAGGAAGCATCCCATAAATAAACTATTGGGAAACCTTTTTTTTATCTTTAGGTGTTTCACGTATTTTTTTCTTGGCTCGTAGTGAGTAGCCCACTATTGGGAAACCTTTTTTTTTATCTTTAGGTGTTTCACGTACTTTTTTCCTTGGCTCGTAGTGAGCAGCTAGGCTACTTCGAACTGCAGTACTCGCTTAGAGCAAGTACAATAAATTCTAATCAGCTGGCTATAAGGATTAAAATAGTATATTACTGCTTAGTTGGAGGAGAGAGAGGAGGAGAGAGAAGGAGAGTGGGCTCTTATGCAAGAGCCAGCTCTAGCATGTGCTCCTAGGCACTTTGTGAGAGTAAAAAGGTGGACTATATATTGATAAAATACTACATTTTTATAGCTCACTATTGTACTCTAAGTTGGCTAAGTTGAGTATATATTGGCTCTAAGTTGGCTATAATGACATGTGTCGTTGCCTAATCGACGGTACCCCGGAGGAGGGATCCTCACGAGGGGGAGAAGAAGTAGGGGCCATAGGGCGGAGTGCTCTCGGGACGGTGGTACGCGAGTTACCCAGCTTCGGAACACCTGCACGATGACAGGGCCTACTGCTGCTTGTCTGGAATTATCTGGGCGCTTTCGCGTTGTTACAATGAGTTGTGGTTGTGCCTCTAGGGCTCCCGGGATCCGGCTTATAAAGGCGCACGGATCTAGGGTTTACATGGAGAGTCCTAGCCGGATTACAGATAGCCTAGCTACGGTACAATATCTTGCCGTGCACGTTACGGATCCGCCTCCCATACACGTCGTACTGGATCCGGGTTCCTCTTGGGCCTCCCTGGATCCGGGTCACTCCTAGGTCGGTACGGATCCGGCCTGCTGATCCTGGGCTGGACTTCTTCCTCCATGATCAACAGCAACTGGGCCGCCCGATGGGCCACATGCCTCATCACCATCTGTGGGCCACCCGGGCTTGCCGGATCTAGGCACTGTCGATGGTACACCCATGAAGTATACCCACAACAGTAGCCCCCAGAGTTCTCCGAGTTTCGCCGGCGATTTCCGCCATGCTTGTTTCTTAGGTTTCCGGCATCGTCGGCAACGCGGAGAAACTTGAAGAGCTCAAACTTTGCATTTTCTTCTTTTTCCAACTTATAGCCGGAAAATGCTCTCATCCTGCGGGACTTCATCCATCGACGTTCCAAAGAACATTTCCGGGTTACTCCCTGCTTGCGAACAAGAGCCAACTTATCTTCACGCAATCACCCGGAATCTTAAAAGACTCAAACGGTTCCGCCAATTCTGGCGCCATTTTCGCGCGATTTGCGCGGTAACTTATCTCTAGCCATTTTTACCGCTAGGGTTTGGGACACGTGTCACGCATCCAACGGCGCGACGCTTGCGTTCCGACCACAGGATGCGGAACACGAATCTTATCCCCTCAGCCTATAAATATCAGCCGTCGACCCCTTCTCACCCCATTCACCCCCTTTTCACCTCTCCTCCGAGCGCCGCCCGCGAGCCTCTTCTCCGCCGCGCCGGAACCTGCCGGAAAGTCGCCGGAGCATCGCCGGAGCAAGCCCTCCGCCGCAGTGTTCTTCGTGTTCTTAACTCCGGCGAACCACCGCGCGGAAAAACTCGTCGCCGGCAACCCCGACCACCGCACGCGCCATTACGGTAAATCCTCGAGCTCAAACTTCGCGCCGTAGTTGGTAGGGATGAACTTGGGGAAGACGAATTGAGATCCGACTAAGGAAAGTTTCCGCCAACCTTTTTTCTTCAGATGTCTTCGACGACTCCGCCTCCGAGCTCGGAACCGATCATGGCGACGCCCAATTCCTCCGCCCCTCCTCCCTTTGTTCCCATCAGGTGGATCCTACAAAGGATTCGGCAAGGAGGCTGAGGGGACCTCTGCTCACCCGGAGAAAACCTCCGAGGCGGGCCGATCGGAGCAGCAAACGAAGAGGCTGCCAAGAAATCAAAAGCTCGGAAGCGCGACTCCGAAGCTAAGAGGAAGTGGTGGCCCTGTACCACCACCGAGATGGAGTTAAAGAATCTCGAGTCAGAGGGCTTCCTGCAACCCGGAAGCTGGAGAACAGTTCCAAATGAACCAGCTCCGGCTCCAAGGGACAACGAGATGGTGCTGACGAAGGCACTGGTGGAGCGCGGATTTTCGTTTCCGCCTTCAGATTTCTTCCGGGAGATTCTGAAGACATACGGACTCCAACCTCACAACATATCTCCGAACAGCGTGCTCGCCATCAGCAACCACGTTGCTCTCTGCGAAGGCCACCTCCGGGTAACCCCAGAGCTCTCTCTCTTCCAATACTACTTTTCTGTCAAGAAGGAGAAGATCCGCCAAACTTCCGAGTTGGCGACTTGCGGATCCGTCACCTTCATCATCCGCCCGGGCCGCATTTACCCCCACCGACCGCCACGAATCCGCGAGATACCGGTGCAGGGGCTTCTTCTATCTGAAGGACGTCTCCGACCACTGCGGCGACAAGAAGCTACCACCTTTCAAGAACTGCCCCGCCACCGAGCTTCCGTCTTGGACGCACTGCCCCCACTTCTCCGACTCGCCTCAGCTGACCCGCGCTGTCAGGCGGATCTGCAAGCTTACGGAGGAGGGGCTGACGGGAAAAGACCTAACCCTCTCGTGGTTTACGAAGCGGATCCAGCCGCTGCAACATCGGGACCGCCTGATGTTTGAATACACAGGGCGCGACGATCCGATGCGCGCCACCAAGGATAACCTCTCCGCCGACGCCATTGACAAAAGGATCCGGGTCCTCATCAAGATCCCACGTGAACTCCACGTTCACGTATGCAACAAAGACATCCACACGGAGGGATCCGGAACTGCGGTACGTCGTCTTGACTTTGGTTTATCGCTTTTCTTCAAACTTTTGGCTAAGTGTAACTTTGAACTAGCTCGAGGTGCTTGAGGAAAATGAGCTCGGAACTCTCCTCCGAGTCCCATCCACCGGCCTCACGGATCCGGAAGCCACGTCAGAGGCGGAAGCTCCTGAAGCTCCACGTCCCGCGAAGAGGAAGAAGCCAGCCCCTTCCAGCCCTTACGCGAAACGCCCCCGCGAAACTCTCAGCATCGCGGCTACCCGGAAAGCTGAGGCGGAAAAGAAGCGCCTCGCGCTGATCAATACCAGCAACAAGGGGCAGCCTGCCATCCAGCACTTTTTCAAGCCTTCCGGGTAAGCGTCTTCTTCCTAGACCCAAGTTCTGGTTAACACTTGCTCTTATATTTGTATGTTTTTCCTGAAGTTCCGGAAGCCAGCCTCCCAAGGCCCCAAGGGTCATCAAGAAGAAAGCCAAACCATCTCCGGCTTCCTTCCCTATCACTCCTGAAGTGGAAATTCCACCTAAGGCTTCATCTGCCAGCAAGCCGGATCCGAAGGACATCATTGACCTTGATGACCTTCCGGAAGGCCCTGCCCACCATGGCGACTCCACCCAGGGGACCTCCTCTCCCATGCCTCCACCAGATCAACCAAGTTCCGCTTTCGCGGGACCTACTGATGAGGAGCAAGAGCAAAAGGCCAAGCTCCTCCAAGTTACCAATGCGACCCGCGTCAGCCTCGAGCCAACTCCGTCCCTCCGAAAACTTACCCTCGCAGCGTCACGCGGAAGTTTCCGCCATGCTGAACAAGGTATGGGGGAAACCGGAGGAGGAAGTGGGTTATCTCGCGGAACTGGAGGATAGCCTGAAGGAATTTTTCGCCAAGCACAAGGAAGTGCGGCAGGTAATACTAGCCCCCAAGCATTGGGTGATATAGTTTCGTGTAAAATGTATTAGCCAATGCTTTCTCAAAATGTACTGTTAGGCGGAAATTTGAAATCTTCGCCAAGTCTGAAATCTTCGCCAGCCCCCCAGATTTTAATATCCGACTAACTCTCTGCTGCTTCTCAGTCCACGCGGAAATTGCACGAAGATTTGCGCATTCACGTGCTGGAGCAAATCAAGGAGATCGAGGGACTGCGCGAACACGCGGAAAATAGCCAAAAGGCTATCCAGCTGCTTGAGACCCGACTTCAAGGTACGAGATCCGGATATTCACTTGTGCTGACAGTTGTTCAGGGTGCATAACATGTTCAATTCTGCTTGCGAAGAAAGCGCCAAGCATTCCTCGCTTGATGAACTATCCGCCAAGGTCAAGGTGCTTGAGGCGGAGAACGAGTCCCTCCAAAACTTCATGAAAGAATCTTCAAGCAAAGAGCGAGGCGAGGAAGGAGCTCTCCGAGAAGCATGCTCGTGAGAAGGCGGAACTGATCGACAAGCTGGAGAAAAGCCAAGGTCGCGCGCTCTCCCTAATTACCAAGAACAAAGCCCTGGAAGCGGAGGCGGAAGCCATTGACAAACTTATCTTCCGTAAGCATGTTTCCGCGTCGTTGCTCCGACCACCTTTGCATATTTTCTCTGACGGAACTGATCCTCTTTCTTCCGCAGCGAGCCTTGGCTTTGAATGGACAAAGGATTCAAATCTGACGAGGACGGAGGCGTACGAAGAAGCGCGGAAATCAATTGATGCGCTGTTTGGAGCTTGTCGCGGAATCGCCACGGCTCTGCGGCTAAAGAAGGCCAAATCCAGTGTCATCGACACGATGACCAAACTTATGCGACAGTGCGGAGTTTATGAAGGACTGGCAAAGTCTTCAGCGCGCGGAGCCGCCTCCTTAGTTACGGCCACCTGCAAGGCTTTCTTCCCCTCACTCAACCTTTAGCGCAAAGCCGCACGCGGAGCCCAAGGAGAGTTCCGACATGAGCGCCCTCCTCGCGGAAAGCGAAGGCTATGAAGAGCTGTTTGTCGGCGAGTGGATCACTCGTTACGGTACAAGCAGCACAATCTGCCCGAAGGTTTTCCGATGCGGAGGAGGAAGCGGGGCGAGCAGTATTATGGGGAAGGATCCGGGTCCAGCAGCGAGCTCTCCGGAGAAAACTACGGAGACGACTGCGAAGCCGGATCTGGTGGCGATGACGACGGCTCAGCTACCGACAATACGAAGAGGAGGACTCGAGTAGAGTTCTGTTTGAAACATTGAAAAAGTTGCATCATTTTGGCCCCAGCGAGGGTTTGTAATAAGACTAAATTCTTAAGTAGCTAGGAATGAAACGATAATGCATGGGGCGGAAACACTTATCCTGCTATCCGTTAAATATTATGTGCATGTTTCGTTTTATGTCGGAAAGCAAGTGCTGATTTCGCTATTTTCCGGCTTGCTCGCTTGACCTTCCACGAGCCGGAAAACCTTAGCCGGAAACGCTCGCCAGCGGCGACGAAGCCCAATGGCAGTCCGTCCATAACCGCGGAAACAAGCCCCCAGGCATAGGTGCGGAGATCGCTACTAGGAATCACGAGTTCGCAACAGATAACAACTTAATCAGAAAACTTAAGCTTACGTCCTAAAGGACGATTTTGAAAAATCACAACTTTCATACACGCCTAGGCGGAAAAAATCCAGCTCTGCGGTTTTAGTCGGAAAAAACATACACGATCTAAAATGAACAAGTAAAGGAGGTAAAAGACTCAAAAGAGTGAACCAGAAGCTTTTATTTCATTGATCATGTATAACTATTACAGAGTTTAGAACTCGGAAAATATATGCTAAGTGTAGAAAGGACGTAGCTGTGCGATATTCCAAGGGCGATCTGTTTCATCGTAGATGTCATCCGGATCCTCACGCTTGCGTTTCGGTGCCAGTTAGCAGGTCTATCCCTTAACTCGCGGAAATCAACAAGGTAGTACGACCCGTTATGAAGCACTTTGCTAACGACGAAGGGTCCTTCCCATGGAGATTGCAGCTTATGGTCTTTCACCTGTCGAAGGCGGAGGACCAGGTCTCCTGCCATAAAGGAGCGTTTCCGAACTCGACGAGCGTGATAACGTCGGAGCTTTTCTTGATAGATGGCGGATCTCTGATCTGCTAAGTTCCGAGCTTCCTCGATCAGGTCCACAGATAGCTGTCTGGCCTCGTCAGCTGTTTCTTCATTGTAGGCGGAAACTCGCGGTGAATCGTGGATGATGTCGGAGGGAAGTACGGCTTCGGATCCGTATACCAGGAAAAAAGGGGTAAACCCTGTTGATCTGTTAGGGGTAGTTCGTAAACTCCACAGAACAGCCTCCAACTCATCAGCCCAAGCTCCGGCTGCTCGTCGCAGCGGTCCTTCAAGGCGTGGTTTAATTCCTGATAATATTAGGCCGTTAGCCCTTTCAACCTGACCATTGGTGTGGATGAGCCACGAGATGCGAGGTCCAGCCGTATCCCCATTGTCTCACAATAATCCCTCAATTCTCCTTGAGCAAAGTTCGTGCCATTATCGTGATTATCTTGTGCGGGATGCCGAATCTCATCACGAGGCTGCAGACGAATTTTAGTGCCGTAGCACCGTCGGCTTTCTCCTTTGGCTTAGCCTCGATCCATTTGCTTTGAACTTGTCAACAATGCGACCGGAGGTACTCAAAACCGCCAGGAGATGATCTTTTTAACTTACCAACCATATCGAGCCCCCAGACCGCAAATGGCCAGGTGATAGGTATGGTCTTCAGCTCTTGGGCTGGAGCGTTTGGTTGAGTAGCGTAGTACTGACAACCTCGGCAGGTCTTGACTATTTTATCAGCGTCTTCTTTAGCTGTAAGCCAATAGAAACCTAGCCGAAAAGCTTTTGCAACGAGTGACCTGGGAGCGGCGTGATGCCCGCAATCCCCTGCGTGGATCTCTCTGAGGATTTCAATGCCATCTTGATTGGAGACACATTTAAGAAATACCCCTGCTGCACTTCGTTTGTAGAGCTGTCCATCAACTATTGTGTAGGTTCTTGCTCGTCTGATGATCTGTCGTGCGAGGACCTCATCCTCTGGCAACTTCTGATCGATGAGGTAGTCCAGGAAAGGCTGGGTCCAAGCCGGAATGTTAGCCATCACTTCCCTAGCCGGAGACACTGCCACCTCTGGGTTTTCCGGGTTAGCACCCTTAACTGAGGGTATCCGGAGATGCTCCAGGAAAATGCCAGGCGGAATTGGTTTCCTGCCGGATCCGAGCTTGGATAGCATGTCTGCCAACGTGTTATCGTCTCTCTGACGTACTTGACTTCGTATCCGAGGAAGCTCTTGGCAATCTCGTCAACCGTCTCTGTAGGCCGCCATGACGGAATTTACGGCGTTCAGGTTCCGGCTACTTGTTGTGCCACCAGGTCGGAATCTCCACAGCATATGATGTGCTTGATCCCAATTTCCTTAGCGATGCGCAGAGACCGTGCGATAGAGCCTCATATTCCGCCATGTTGTTGGTAGCTTCGAAGTGGATCTGCAGAACATACGCAATTCTTCTCCGGTAGGGGATTTCAGGGTGACTCCGGCTCCACGAGCCTTGATGCTGTGTTGGATCCGTCGAAGTGCATGACCCATGTCTCTGGTTCCGGCTCCAGACTTGCATCCGGAGCTTCGTCCAATCTGCAACGAAGTCCGCCGAACACCGGGATTTTACCGCGGTCCTTGGCTTGTAAGCGATGTCGAAGGCGGATAATTCGATGCCCCATTTAGCCGTACGTCTGTTGCGTCAGCGTTGTTGAGAATTGTTGACAGCGGAGCCTTGCTCACAATTGTTCTTGGATGCTCTTGGAAATAATGCCTCGGCTTCCGGCTGCCTAGGAACACGCCATAAGCTAGCTTCGAAAGTGAGGATATCTCTGTTTGATTCCGTCGGCACCTCGCTGATGTAGTAGACAGGTCTCCGGACGTCATATTCATGACCTTCTTCCTTTCGCTCCACCACGATGACGAGGTCGACGACTTTGTTGGTAGCTGCCAGGATAAAGGAGCATTGGCTCGACTCTACCGGAGCTGCCAAGATAGGCGGGGAGGTGAGTATTTCCTTCAACCCTCGAAGAGCTGCATCAGCTGCGTCGTCCTGGACAAATTTGTCTGTTTTCTTCAACGGTTGTACGGAGGTAGTGCCTTCTCGCCAAGACGGCTAACAAACCTGCGATTGCTGCAACACAACCGATTAGTCGTTGCACATCTTTGAGACAAGTTGGCCTTTTGATGCACGGGATTGCCTTGATCTTTTCCGGGTTAACCTCAATGCCTCTATGAGAGACTATGAAGCCAAGGAGTTTTCCTACTGGCACGCCAAAGACGCACTTCAGCGGATTCAACATCATCTTGTACTGCGGAGGTTGTCGAAGGTTTCGTGAGGTCGCTGATCAAGTCGGATCCTTTCCGGTTCATGACCGCGATGTCGTCGACGTAAGCGTGCACGTTCCGGCCAATTTGGTCCTTCGAGCACCCATTTGCATCGTCTCGTAGGTAGCACCTGCATTTTTCAAACCAAAGGGCATAGTAACATAGCGTAAGTACCGAACGGGGTAATGAATGAAGTCGCCTTTTGGTCGGATTCCTTCATCCGGATCTGATGATACCCGGAATACGCATCAAGAAAACACGAAGTTCCGCCCACTGCCGTCGAATCAATGACTTGGTCAATGCGCGGCAAGGGGAACGGATCCTTCGGCGATGTTTGTTCAAGCCGGAAGTAATCGATGCACATTCTTAGTATTTCAGTGTTCTTTTTGGGTACAAGGACGGGATTCGCGACCCAATCGGTGTGGATAACTTCCATTACAAAACCTGCTTCTAATAACTTTGCTAGTTCCATCCCTATGGCGCGGCGCTTCTTATCTCCAAAGCGTCGCATAGCTTGCTTCACTGGTTTGGCCCCCGGATTTATGTTGAGGTAGTGCTCGGCGAGTTCCCTAGGTACTCCGGACATGTCAGAAGGTTGCCATGCGAAGATATCCATGTTAGCGCGGAGGAACTCGGCAGCGCGCTTTCCTATTTGGGGTCCATGTTGGCTCCGATCGAAACCTGCTTGGAAGAGTCACCTGGAATGAGGTCATGCTTCTTGGTTTCTATCGCGGGCTTGAAGGAGGTTTTCTGCTCGGAGATTTGCTTCTTGGTGGTCTGCATCTCGCCGGATCCACCGCGGCTCTATAGCCTTTCGGCTCTTCTCCGGGATATCGCTGAGACTGCGAAGGCGGCTTCGCCTAACTCGCACTCATGAGCCTTTTTGTAGTCTCCGGATACGGTAATCATACCTTTAGGACCCGGAATCTTGAGCTTGTTGTAGATGTAGCACGCTCTTGCGTGGAACTTGTGGTAGGTGGGCCTGCCGAAGATGACGTGGTAGGAGCTCTTGAAGGGCACAACTTCAAACGTGATCTTCTCTTCGCGGAAATTATGAACATCACCAAAAGCCACGGGAAGTGTGATGCTGCCGAGGGAATTCGCCTTCTTACCCGGAACCACGCCATGAAACTCAGTGGTGCTGTGTTTGAGCTGTTCCTTGGTGAGGTTCATTCGCTCTAGAGTCTCCAGGTACATGATGTTTAGGCTAGCTCCGCCATCCATGAGGCACTTGGAGAAGTCATACCCGTCTATGCGGGGACTTACAACCAAGGCGTAGCACTCCTTTGGCACAATTGCGGGATGATCCTTCGGATCAAATGTGCACGGAATTTCCGACCACCTGACGTCTTATCGCGACGGCCGGAACTATGGCGTTCAGGATCCGGGTAGCTGACTTGGAGGCGCGTCTTGTTGGGGTTCCGAGGAAAGTGTGGTAAGCCCCCACGCTTTTTGTCGAATGGGTTGGATTTTCCTGCGGATCCTGCCTTGGGATCCGGCGAGTTATCATCCTCATCCATCGCCTCGGAACTATCATCCTCTTTGTCCTTGTTCTTGCCCTTGCCACCTTTTCCGCGAGGGCGGTGCTTCCGGGCGCGCTTGTATCCGGCCTCCGGGTCGTTCTTTAGATCATTGACCCACTTGCAGTTGCGGTTGGTATGAGTGGACTTCCCTGTAACCGGATCCAGATGGGCCAGGCAGGGCATGTCTCTGTACTCCTCATAGGTTTGCGGTGCGCGGGATCCGGCAGCAGTGACCTCGGAGGTATGCTGCTGACCCCTGCCGGCTCCGCCTCCGCGTCCGCGTCCTCTTCCGCCTCCTGGACCTCCGCGTTGAAACGCCATGGCGACCATCTCGGATCCGCCACTCTTCTGGTCATCAGGGTTCTTGCGCTTATGGCTGCTGCTGCCGCCATTGTCACGGTTCTTCTTTTGTTGGTGCAGGGGGATTGCTGTAGCTGCGAGATCACCGCCTGCGTCGTCATCGGCGGCAGTGTGGTCGCTAGCGATGGTGATCATGTCATCCAACGTCAGTTGATTTGCATTGACCATGCAGGTTAGCTTGTGTCGCAGCAATCCTCCTCGCTGCAAGCCCCCAATGAAGGCGTGCATTGCTGTGCGGTTGTCAACGTTCTCGCACTCGTTTCTGCATGCCAACCATCGGGTGAGGAAGTTTCTCGATGTTTCGCCCTTCTTCTCGGATGCAAGCCTCGTAGGTCGCTTGTTGTGGCAGGTCTCTTGTAGGTGCCCTGAAGTGTTTCTCAAAAGCATTCTTCAGGTCGAACCAGCAAAAGATGGAGTTCTTCTCGAGGTCACCGAGCCGCATCCGGGCTGGACCTACAAGGTACAAGCTGGAGCATGCGGCAGCGATGTTAGGGGTTCCTCCGGCGAAGGTTACAGCATTGTAGTAATCCTCGATCCAGGTATCCGGCCTTTCGGTGCCATCATAGTGCTTCAGATTTCCGGGTAGCTTGAGGTTCATCCTTGGCTTTGGTTCCTCTCGAATCATCTTGCCAAAGCACTTCGGGCCAATGTAGTCGGTTCTGTACTCGTTAAGGCGGTCCCGCGCGTCGCGCGAGCCGTGGCGAGGAGACTTTGAGCGAGAGCGAGATCTCCGGCCATTGCCTCCGCCTCCACCTCCGCCGCCACCGCTAGGTGGTGGGGAGGGAGACCTGCGAGGTGGGCGGTCTGACTTCTTGCTTCCGCCATCTGAATCTCCTCGGCCTTCCTGGTGCTGACTCCGGCTCCTGTGGCTGCCTTCGCCTTGGCGCTGGCTGCCCTGGTCGTTCCGGCGAGGCTCCGTGTCACGGCTCCGACGAGGCTGCGGGTCCCGGCTCCTACGAGGTTCGGATCGCGGTTCCGGCGAGGCTCGGACCGCGGTCTTCATTCCGACTCCTCCTGGGCTCGGGCTCATGAACATTGTTCTGATTCCGGCGAGGTTCCGGCGAGCGCTCCCTGTTTCTGTTTCTTGGCAGCACGTTGTCGCGGATAACAAGCGCACCATGCCCTACGGGCCTGGTGTTTCCGGCTGGACTACGGCGGCGAGGGGGTCGCGGGTAACCGTTGGGTGGAGGTGAGGGGTTGCGGTATTTGTCTCTTCCGGAGTACCTCGCGTCCTTTCCCTTCCTTGGATCCGACGGAGGCGTACGTGACGGAACGGGGATCGGATTTGGATGCTCCTGGCCCTTCTTCCGCGCTCCGACGATCCGGTGTGCGATTCATCGTCCTTACGCGCGGTAGATACACAGTTATCGGATTGGATTCCAACCTGCGCGAAGTATCCGCCTTGCTCTGTCGTCGCATTGCTTTGAAGCGACAAGTGTGCGGAGATAGTTGATGTCAACTTCTTCGTCCTTCTTCTTCAGCAATTCAGCGCTTTCGTATGTTGTCCTTGGGAGTTTCCAATTTGGTGATCTGCGGGCGTGTTGAAGGGTATTCGCGAGGCGGAATTGCTTCTCTAACAATTCGATCGGCCTCCGCTGCGCATAGGTCATCTTTACCTCCCACTCAGCCCTCATGCTCTTGACTTGCTCGAGTGTGGCAGCAATCTCGCGGTCCCGTCTCTCGAAGTTTTCCGTCTGTGCCGCATGATCTGCCCTTCCTATCCTTAACGCAGCTTCGGTGTCGGCGAGCCTCTTGGCTGTGGCCAGCATTTCCTTTCTGGCGGTCTCTAGGGCCTCCAGATCTGCGGCGTCGCCCGGGGTTATAGGTGTGTTAAGAACTGCTCGCGCGGCCACCTCTTCTGCTGACAAGATTTCCTCCGAGGAGAATCCCTTTGGGGTCGCACCCGAGACATTGGAGATCCTTGATGGGATGGTTGGGGGTCGATTGGCTGACTTGGTCTCCGGATCCAGTTTGCCCTGGGCCGCTACCGTTGCGAGAACCTCGTTTGGCTGGGCGGAGTCGACTTCAGTGCTGATCGCCATATCCGTACTCCCTTATCTTGCGAACGAAGTCATCGATTCCGTGGACGGGTGTCGCCGGAAATTGGGCTCAGATTGCCCAAGATCGACTCTTCAACCGGAGCTTCGCTTTCTCCGACAAGCCGAGCCCGATCCGGATCCGCGTTGTGCTCCGGTGCCTCTACTGCTCAGGACCAGCTCCGATCGCTTGAGGGGCGGTTCCGGCGGTGTGGGCCAAGAAGTGTACGAAGTGGCACCTCTGCTTTTCTAACACCTGGGAGACCCAGGCGGATCTGCATTGGTCTTCCACCTTTGTTTCCTGCTCAGGGGCGGATTGGGTGGGCTTTGAAATTTCCAGATCCAAGGCGGAATCTTCCTTGGGAAGCTCCTGCATCTCAGATCGGACCTTCGCGACAGCGTCCAGCTCTGCGGCGGTCGCGTCTGCGTTACTTACCAGTGGGTTTCCGTCGGAATCGACGGTTTCCCCGATGAAGATGTGAATGCCGCCAATTGGGACGATGGAGAGCTTGACAGGGTTTGTCCTAGCCGGAATCCAGCACTCATCCGGAGGGACGATCGGCAGATTCCCGGCGTAAAGGACGCGCCCCACAGCGATGGTGTCGTCGTAGCTTCCCATGGCGGAACCCTCCCGGTTCCGGCCTCCAGACGCCACAGGCCCCACGGTGGGCGCCAACTGTCGTTGCCTAATCGACGGTACCCCGGAGGAGGGATCCTCACGAGGGGAGAAGAAGTAGGGGCCATAGGGCGGAGTGCTCTCGGGACGGTGGTACGCGAGTTACCCAGCTTCGGAACACCCGCACGATGACAGTGGCCTCTGTCGCTTGTCCGGAATTATCCGGGGCGCTTTCGCGTTGTTACAATGAGTTGTGGTTGTGCCTCTAGGGCTCCCGGGATCCGGCTTATAAAGGCGCACGGATCTAGGGTTTACATGGAGAGTCCTAGCCGGATTACAGATAGCCTAGCTACGGTACAATATCTTGCCGTGCACGTTACGGATCCGCCTCCCATACAGGTCGTACTGGATCCGGGTTCCTCTTGGGCCTCCCTGGATCCGGGTCACTCCTAGGTCGGTACGGATCCGGCCTGCTGATCCTGGGCTGGACTTCTTCCTTCATGATCAACAGCAACTGGGCCGCCCGATGGGCCACATGCCTCATCACCATCTGTGGGCCACCCGGGCTTGCCGGATCTAGGCACTGTCGATGGTACACCCATGAAGTATACCCACAACAACATGGCACTTGGCTTATAGCCAGCAGCTGACTACGCTATTGGAATTGCTCTTAGTATTACCCTGGCTCATTCTTTAAAAACACTTTATTAATGTTTGTATTGATTGAGTTAGAATAAAATTAAGAACTAGGTAATTTAATTTGTCCGTGCATGCCAAGACTGCTTGGTTCAAACCAAACGGAGGCACTATTCTACCCAAATTTTAGAAGAGCAATGGCTACAATCCAAACATACCAAAATTTTGGTCATGCCCTTGGTTGGGTTATGCCAAAAATTTGGTAGGGCTAGCTTGGGCTTAAACCAAACACATCCTAAGAGGCTTTGTTCCCATATAGCTCTAGGTGCATTGGCGTGGTCAGTACCCAGATCGCGTGGTAGAAGCCATTGGTGGACCTACGTAGAGGCAAACCCGGGCCATGGCCCGCCCAAGATTTTTGCCAAAACATAACTATATCAGTGCATTGATAGCCAGCAGCTAAAGCCCAATACCAACAGAACAGCAGAGCAGCTAACCAGGCTTAGTTCAGTGGAACCGTGGTCCACGAGGTGAGGACCAACGTTGCTTTGCGCCTTTGGCCATTTCCCTATGTGTTCGTTCTTCTACGATAGCCATTGAGCCACTAAGACCATCTCCAACAGAGGCTCTAAAATTTGGCGCTGTAAAAGTCGTTTACAGCGCGCTCGTTCTGGATACAGCGCGTGACGCAGACGAGAGCTTCGTCGGAGGCTCTATTTTACAGCGCAAACAAGAGGCAAAAAACGGCCCTTCAGCAGAGGCTGTAAAATACAGCTCCACAAACAAAAAATTTCAACATACATACATCAAACAAGATCAAACATGCCACAGTTAAATCTGAAAAAATCAACTAAAATTTACAACTCTACGGGGAGCTTATCCATCTAGCTAGCAATTGATCTAGTTAGCAAGAAATTACGATTCATTGCCTTCACGCGTGCATAGCAATTGATTCCCATGCGTGTGTGGCCACAGCAATCGATCGATTTCATGCGCGAGCGGCCACAACAATCGATTTTTGCTCGCGCGGCTGGTGGAGCTTGCATCGTGGAGGCTGCCGGAGCTCGTAGCGGCGGGCAAGGTCGGGCTCGGCCGCGGACATACGGAGCTCGCAGCGTGGCGCCCGCGGAGCTCGCAGCGCCGGGCAAAGTCGGGCTCGCCGCGGACTTGCGGAGCTCGCAATGAGCGGGCGACCGGCGGAGCTTGCAGCGTGGCGGCCGGCGGAGCTCCCGGCGCCGGGCAAGGTTGGGCCCGGCCGACGGACCGCGTGAGCTCGCAAAGACGGAGGCCGGCTGAGCTCGCAGCGCCGGCGGAGCTCGCGGCGTGGCGGCCGACGGAGCTCGCAGGGCGGGGCCAGCTGACCTTTCAGAGCGGTTTTTCTTCGGGCGATGGGAAAAGTCGCGGTGCCAGTTTACAGCGCGCGCTAGCCGGCGCACCAGATATAGCGCTTTGGATAGCGCAAACTGCCGCGCGCACTAAAATATTTACAGCGCGACCTACTTTGCAGCGTCTGTTGGAGGACAAAAAAACACGCTAGGCGCTGTATATTGACGGTTATTTTAGCGCAGCGCTAGTTTACAGCCTCTGTTGGAGATGTTCTTAGTTTGGAAATTTTGGGTCAAAAAAAAAATGATGATTTGAGAACAGGATTCGAGCAGCAACGGCACAAAAGGCAGCCGCGGGTCGCCAGCATCTCACATTGTATCTTCAAGCAGTCGCTCTCTACGCTAGCACTAGCCCGGGTCCATCTGCATGGCAGCATCAACAACGTTGCAGCGGCAACGCCACAAATTAATTGAGCAGCTCACCTCCAATTTTCCTTCAATTGCAGCAAGACAACATACTAACATATGTATTTTTCTTCTCTCAAATTCTTAGCTTGGATAGTTTCGGAAAAAATATCCCTTGTAATTTCGAATTAGCCTTTAACAACAACAACACACTGGCTAAGACGTGACTTTTTTTTCTTCTTCTTTAATTTGGCCCGCCCAGGTACTTGGCTTGGGGTGACTTGTAGTTGATGGACCAGGTGTGGTGAGGGTTTTTTTCGGGCGAAATTGCAGCGCTCCGCGCCAAGGATGGCGACGCCTGCGTGTGTCGTGACCCTCTTGAGGATGTCGTTGTGGCTATCCTCTTCACGTTACCACGGTGGTCTTGGCAACGGTGGTGCCTTTGGCGTCGTTACATCCTTGGGGGCTTTAGCGTGAAGAGTAGAACGTCAGGGTATGTATGTGGTGCCGGAGCTGTTGAGCTTTGGAAAAGATCAAAATGTGATGACGTAGGAGGTTTTAAGTACAGTACATCTTAAGGCATACATACAGAGAAGATGAGGAAAGCCTGACTTGCCCTCGAAGGCAAATAGCATTTTCAAGCAGGTGCAGAATCAGCACTCTTTGCCTTACTACATCAATGAGATGTCAAGGATTTTAATAACCGTATCCTCATGCAGATAGCTCATTCCGGGATCCTAATCATGTCTAGTTAAGGTAATCACAGAGTGTTGGCTTCGAGCAGTCTAATTACATCAACAACCTGTGAAGTTCGATTAATCAAGCAAAAGTAAGATACAGCGTGCCAACCACAAGGAAGGTTACTTCTGCGAGAGAATTCCTTATTTGACATTGCCTTAAAATGAGGTTTCCTATTTGACACCGAACAAAATTTTCTTCCCTATTTGACCTATGCTTAAATTTTCATTCCCTTTGTGACACTACCGTTAGTTCCGTTACACAGTTCCATCAAAGTTTTATCTGGCAGACAAAAATGCCCCTCTGCTGATAGCTATCAGTTATTCTCTATGGAACCAAAGAAAGCAAATTCCACGTCAAAAAAAAAGGCAAATTCCGACCGAGCCTCCATATCCCGTCGTCCCTATCTTGTCCCCACCCAAACTGACCCCAGGCGCGGCGGCGAGAGATAAACGGCATGACTGTGGAGCGCTCGTCGGAGAACTTTGTTGCGGGCGCAGGCCATGGCGCGGCTATCGAGCGCTCGTCGGCGAGCTTTGCTGCGGGCGCAGGCTAGGGCGCGGCCGTGGAGCGCTCGTCGGCGGAGATCTCCGGCGATGCCCGGCGCATTCGACGCGGCGAGGACCTCCAGTGGCGCGCGATGTACTCTACTTGGTGAATAATTTCGGCGATGCGCGGCACACTCGACTCCCCTCCCTTTCCCTTCTCCTCAATCGGCACGGCGGCCGAGCCCTCCTGGCTGCGGCGGAGCGCACGGTACTCGTCCAGGCTCCAATTTGCTCCTGAACCACGGCGGGCTGTGTCTCCGTGAAGAACTGAAACGAAAAGGCAACGAATCAATTCGTAGGCTCGTAGCACGCAGTGGTTATGGATAGGAAATCTGTTTGGTGACCAAATTATTATGGAGTCTCAGATGATCCTTTAACCATGACCAGACATGTAACGCTGCAACTATTGTCCTATATTCACATAAAAAATACTGTCCTATATAGATTTTGGTCTAATTATTCAATGGGGGTGAAAAGGTCTTTTTATGTCTCCCTTTAACGTCATCAGTGCATAAAATGCACTAGAGTACCACGTAGGGAACAAAATTTTAAGGAGGTGTCAAATAAGGAAGAAAATTTTATCCGGTGTCAAATAAGGAACCTCATTTTAAGATAGTGTCATATAAGGAATTTTCTCTACTTCTGCCATGTCCATGCCAGTTCAGTGTCGCGTATTCACGAGGCTACAGCGTCGAAACCACACATTGTTTTCCCTGAGTCGGAGCGAAAGTACAATCGGCCACATGTATGTTGATCAAAATAAATCCACCTTCGAACTAAACCTCCCTACAGTTATGGATGGCAGATGAACAAACTGTGAAGAAATCTAGACTTGGAGGCTGTAGCACACACCGAAGAGTGTCAAAACGACGTCCGGCCTTTAGTCCGTTAGAATAGAACTTTAACACCAAGAAAATACAATTCCTAACACAAGCTATTCATATAAACTGGCCAAGCATACTAGCCTGATTCCATTCTATCGCGATCAGTAATCATGATGCTGCAAGTCTTAACACGCTACCCGGTCTACTTAAGCTGCACCGGCAACGACCTGTTAGTAACCCAGCGCTCAGGGCGCTCGAGCACGGGAAGGGATCCTTCTTTCTGACTTACCAGTTGACAACAATAAGAAGATTTGGAAGATGAAGATACCATTAAAAATTAAATTTTTTGGATGGTATCTTCGTCGTGGGGTTATTCTCACCAAAGACAATCTTTTTAAGCGAAATTGGCATGGAAGTACACGGTGTGTTCTTTGTCATCAGGACGAAACAATCAAACACTTATTCTTCCAGTGCCAGTTCGCGAGATCTATATGATCTGTCATCCAAGTAGCGTCTACCTTGTATCCTCCGACTAGTATCGCCAATGTCTTTGGCAATTGGCTTCATGATATAGATTCAAGGTTTAAGTTGCTTCTTAGGGTGGGTGACAAGGGATTAACTTGTCAATGCCTACGGATTGTAGACTAGGGTTTCGTTAGACGTAGAGGGCAAGTAGATCTCGAAGGTTTCAGCCGAAAAGTGCTCAACAATGTAAAAACTAGGGTTATGTTGACAGCAGATTCGATCCCCTCTTTGTCCCTCGACTCCCCCTTATATAGGAGGCGGAGCCGAGGGATTCATGATACACAAGTTTACAGAGTCCGGGAGGGTTTTCAACCCATCCCGCAAGATTACAAATAACAACTCCTATTACAACTCTAGCTTTCCTTAGTAACAACTTGGGCTTCCGATTCTCCTTATACTTCGGGTCGTGGGCCTTCAGTAAACCCCGGGTACCATATTCGGCAGGCCCATTGGGTATGCCTATGTCAGTAGCCCCCGAGATTTTGTTTGAATCGCAGAATCAGGGAAAATCTCCACTGTTTATATTTACTCGACAACTTTAATCTTTTCTACATTTTCTCGTATGAACTTCCATATTGTACAGGGATAATGGTAGTTGGGGCTAGTTCATCTGACGGATCAGGTACTAGTTAACTGCTCTAGTGGCAATCCGTAAAAACCTACTTCAAGATCACGTCCCCGGACATGATCTCGGGATACTGGTGTAAACTTCGACAGGTGCCGCTTAAGGTCTTACCATTCTGTCGAGTCCCAGTCATATTTTATTGGGTACCTAACGCGTCCGTTAGGATTTTTCTTCGTATCTGTTGATACGGAAAAAAGTAGCAAACCGACGTCAGAGACGGCGCCACGCCGCACAGAACGGATCTGGGGTCTTACCTTCGCAAATTTCGCGGCATTCAGAGATTTATTCGCAACTTTGGCGCTCTGAGAATATATTGTTGAGTGCTTATTCGGCTGCTGGAATAGCACATTTTATTGAGTCAACGGATGACTTATATTGCTTTTCCGATGGGAGTATATGTAGAGTTATTTGTATAACTCGAAGTATACTCACTTCCTTTTTCTTTTTCTTTCTTTCCCTTCTTTTTTTTTAATAATTTCATCGGGCACGCGAACAGCGTTCCTGATGGGAGTAGCCCCCGAGGCTACAGTCAAGAACTTGTGCTTGAGTGTAGGCTCCACGCCTTATGTCGCTGTATTTTTCTCTTGTCGCATAATAATTTTTTAAATCTATCGGGTGCGCGAACAGCGCTCCCGATGGGAGTAGCCCCCGAGGCTATGAGCAAATACTTGTATTTGATCATAGACTCTCGCCATTTCTTATTTTGACTTTCTCAACCTTTTCATTTTTTCCAAAGTAGCCCCCGAGCATTAGGGCAAAAACTTGTATTTGTTCAAAAGCTCTCGAAACAATCTTATGCTGTCGCCATTTTTCCCAAGCTTCATAGCCGAGATTTTCTTTTACCAAGGTGACATCACTGCTGATGACAGCCACGACCAATGTATCTTGAAATCGCGAGATGTTCTCTCTCACTGCCTTGCGGGCCCAAACTCCGCATCATATTGACACGTCGTGCAAGTGGGGGACACACGTCCTCCGCTTTTCCTGGCGCAAGTACTGTAGTTGCTGCACTTTCTCGTCTATATGAAATTACCGTTTACCCCTTGTCCACGTGTACACCATCTGTGGCGTAATTTGTCAATCCAACGGCGTGACGGTTCACCGCACCTCTATATAAGGGCGTCGTCTTCCTCCTCCAGTCCTTTCGCTCGCGCCGCTCCTCCGTTCTCCTCTGTCAAAAAATCCTCCCTTGCGTCGCCAAGCTCTTGAGCTCAACCATACTCGCACCTTGCTCCGACGCCATTGTTGATGCCTCCGCGTAAACTCACCAGGCATAGCACACCTGAATCGAAGATGGCGACTGAAGATCTGGCGAACACAGAGTGGGAGAGATCCAAAATCTCCTCACAAGACATCAACCTGCTGAAGAAACTGGGGATCAGCAAGAGACAGGATGCGATTCGCTTCCCCAGTGAAGAAAGTTATCCAACTCCTCCAATGGAGTATCGGGTTAGTTTCGTCGATCATCTCATCCGCGGCCTCTCTGCCCCCATCCACCCTTTTCTTCGGGGGTTGCTTTTCGTTTATGGGCTGCAACTTCATCACCTCACACCCAATTCTATCCTCCATGTTTCCATTTTCATCACTCTTTGTGAATCCTTCCTCGGCGTCCAACCAAACTGGGCGTTGTGGAAGCGTATCTTTTTCTGCCGCCGTAATGGCTCTCCCAATATCGCCTATAATATAGGCGGCGTTGTTATCTCCGTTCGCCCAGATATCGATTACTTCGATGTCAAATTCCCTGACTCAGTTCAAGGATGGCGCAAGAAGTGGCTGTACATCCATGAGGAGAACCATGGATGTGCTGAAGACAATATTCCTCCTTTTGACGGTGCCGAGAAAATCCACCGCCGCCGTTCGTGGGATGCAGATGCTACCGAAGAAGAAAAAACGGCGACGGAAGCACTGATGACCCGCATCCGCGAGCTGCAAAACACCCGTGGCCAAGAACTATCGGGTATTCAAATCACAGCCTATTTCCTTAGAATCAGAGTGCAGCCTCTGCAGGCTCGCAAAAATCCTCTCTGGAAGTATACTGGCGATAAGGATGTGGATCGCCTGTCGGTGGATTTATCGGTCAAGGACTTAGAAAAGCTTGTCCGAAAAATTTCCTCCCTCAGCAAAAAAGATCCTGTTCCGTCCTCTTGTCGGGTAAAACCATATAGCGCCGCCAATGCGCTCCCCAAGGTAACTTTTTATCGACTCTCTATGTTTGTTTGACATCTTCTGCATAACTGCTTTATTGACATCCCTTTTTTCTTTATACATAACCATCCAAATATTGTCTCTCTTCCTCCCCTTCCTGAAGGTGGGGAAGTCGACGAACGAGCCGTTATCAATGATGATAACCAAGATGCTCCTGGCGCTGATAGTGAACCCGCAGGTTCTCGAAAATCTGCGGGATCTTCTGAAAAGGAAGCTGAATCCGAGGATACTACCTCGGCACACTCTCCTCCTCCCACTGTATCTCCAAAGAACAAAAGGAAGAGGACTGATGTCGAAGATTCCGGCACTTCCAAAGCCGAAGAAGCTGCTCCTTCACGTCGGAAGGAAGCTTTCGATCCATACCTGGATGCTCTCATCAGTTCGTAAGTTATTTTCTGTTTCTTATTGTTTTGCTACTTGAAGACCTTTGTCTATCTTGTTTCTTATCTTGTCGTCATTTCATCGTAGTGATGACGAGGAAGAAATGCCAGCTCTTGATGCGACTGCTCGAACGAGTACGTCGCATACTCTAGTTGTTTCTGAGGTGCACGTTGAAGGAGAGGAATCTTCGCCTCCTCAACAAAACACCGACGCACCTACTCCTCCTGCAAGCCCTCTTGTCCCTTCACCAAAAAGGGCGAGAGTTGAATCAATTACACAGCCTACCCTACAATTGGGTGGCTCCTCGACTTCTCTTCTGGATGATGTAAGTTCTTGAATATTTTCTGATGCTGCCGATGTTTTTTCTGTGTACTTCATTTTGTGCTATCACCCTTTATTCTGTACCGATGCTTTCTTTCTCTCTCTTTCTTTTAACAGCCTTTGATTAAGGAATTCATCCGTTTTGGTGCCCAATTTGTTGGGTACCGTGACTATGCAAGTAAAGCTGAAGGTAATGCCTTGCTGCTTCTTTTTGCCCTTGCCTTCTTACTCCTTTGTTGTCGATGTGTTTTAACTATATTTAACTTTCTTGGCAGAAAAACTGGCAGAGGTCAACGAGCGTGCCAATACACTTGCTCAAAAATTAGAGCAAAGTGAAGAGGCTCGTAAGAAGGCCGAATTAGATGCTATTCAAGCTAGAGCAGAGGCTGACAAGGCCAGGGCCGATGCTGCTGGTGTCGAAGATCTTAAGAAGAAACTTCACGATGCCGAAACTTCGCTGAGCGAGCATATAGCCGCACAATCTGCTCGCGAGGAAGCGATTATTAAGCGCCTAAGGTCGCAAAACCGTCGCTTTGTCAGTAAGTATCTGAACCACTTCGCATCCTTTGGATTTTCTTTCCTTCACTCGTTTGGTGATCGATAAGTTTTTATCTTGACAGATAAAACATCTCAAGAGTTTGAACTTGAAGATCCCGATAATGATCCTCTCCTTGACGCCCTTTCGTTCCTTGAGTTTCATGGAACAGAAGCACGTGAGGGCATTGATCAAGCTAAAGCTGGGCTGTCGCGACTCTTCCCCTACTTCTTCCCGAAGAAAGAGGAACCCACAACTTTCCTTGCTCTTGCCAAGTGCTTTAATCCACCAGAAGATCTTGGGCTGAAGGTGCGCCAGGAAAATATGAAGGTCGCTGTTGAAAGCACTGTCGCCCTTGTCGCCGACAGCCAGCAAAACATCGACTGGACCAAGGTTGGCGACACACAGGAGATGGAGACTACGAAGTGGCGATCATTGATCAGGGCTGCGAAGCCCAACACAAAGAAGGTCCTCGCCTATCTTGGATTCGCGCCTACTCCTGCGCCTAGCTCGTCCAAGCCGGAGGTCTAGTAGACCACCCTATCTTCTCTTTTAGTTTTTTCTATCTTTTGGTGCTGTCGCCCTAGTTAGTTTTAGCGACAGCTGCTTCAATAATCCCGTAGGGACCCTTATTTTGTAATAGCAATGTACATACTTTGAGAATCAACGGAGATCTATCTTTGCTTGATGATTGATATCGCGCCTTTTCTTTCAGTTGATTTTTGACAACTATTCTGCAACTCCTCGTCCTTCTGATGCGTTACCTGCGTCGTCTTACTCGAAGAAAATTCCTTTGGCTGTCGAACGTGTTGAAAATTCTTCGAGTACAAATTCAGCAGAGGATTTGGAAGAACTTCGCCAGCAACTCCAGTCTTTGAAGAAACAATCACTTATGATAATGGAGCAATCTCGAAAATCATCCGAGAGAGAGAAGATTGCACTTCAACAGGCTCAAGATGCCATAGCTGCTAAGGAAACTGCTGTTTCTGAAGCTGAAAAAGCGACCAGCTGAGAAAATTGTATGCTTGATTTGATGAATGAAGCCAGTGCGGATATGTCAGGTATAATATTGCACATCAAGACTCCGTCTGTTTCCTTATTATTTCTGTGTTGCGATTCTTATGCTGTCGCCAAATAGGATCCTTTCTCGACGCTGCTGCTGAAGACGAGAGGGTCAACATAAGGACTAATCTCCTTGTTAACCTTTCTCTTGAACATGGTTCTCTTTTCTGGGCCACTCCAGAACGTACCCGACAGATTATCAGGTTTCAAGATCGCGCCTGTCAGGTTCACGATTTCCTTGATTTCTGCACCAAGACCTTGTCCTTGGTTTACAAGACCATGTTTCCTCGGAACGAGGCACCCGACACTCTTCTTGGTTTAATGGAAAAATTTCGGGATGCTCCTCGTATCCATAATTTTGTACGGGCTCAACTATCTGCCGGTGCCAGGTTTGCTATGATGATGATCAAAATCTGTTATCCCAAATTTGACATGAGCCAAATTGTTACCAAGTGTTTAGCCAAGATGGCGAAAAGAAAGAGGGACGTCAGTAAAATTGATGATCATGTGACCCCTGTTGCAGAAGATATGATGGACGAACTTCTTCGGATGGACTCTGATTCTTTGTAAAGGGCAGCTATGCTGAACATAGTACCCGCACTGCAAATGTTGGGCGGATGACCATAGATAATATACTGAGCCGGAATTGACTTTCTTTTTCTTTGGACATGTCAATTTTTCTCTTAAAGTGGCATCCTGTATGGTTGTAAACATATACTGTATTGTAAAGTTTTAGGGAATATTTCTATTTTTCTTCCTCAAGCCCCCGAGTGTTTCGGTGGTAAATCTCTTTATTTTCTATGCGAGGTTGTAAACCAAGGCATCTGAATTTTTATTGAGTATACTATATTTGCGGGTATAAGCCCCCGAGTGTTTTTGCTCTATTTTCATTGCTATTTTGTGTCTTCTTTTTATCTGGCGAGGTATTCGGTACCAAGGCGAGATAATTTTGTCGGTTAAGTTTATCTATATTGCAGCTTCGAGGCGTAAGCCCCTGATCGTGTCGAAGAAAAGATATATATTTCCACTATCTTTATTTTACTGCAGCCCCGCGAGCCCGCCTCATTAAAAACCTTTCCCGGCCCCACTCGGTGCCCCGAAAAAGGAAAAGAGTGCGTCTGAAAGCTCGCGGGTGTTTCAGTACATTGTATTTTTACAAGGAGGACTATATTTCGACACTAAGCGTAAAAACGCCTTAGCTGTGCCACGTTCCAGGGGTTCTTCTCGAGATTCCCTGTCTTCTTGTCCTTGATTCTGTACGCTCCTCCTTCAATGACTTCTGTGACGATGTAAGGGCCAAGCCATGGTGACTCAAGTTTTTCAGTACGCTCTTGATTGAGTCGCAGAACTAGGTCTCCAACCTGAAAGGACCTTGGTCGCAATCGTCGACTGTGGTAATTTTTAAGGTCTTGCTGATATTTAGTGACCCTTGACAGTACTTCGTCTCGAGCTTCGTCGAGTGCGTCAACGTCGTCTTCCAATGCTCTTCTGGAAGTTTCTTCATTGTATTCCGTGACTCTCGGAGAGTCGTGCTCTATTTCTATCGGCAGCACTGCCTCTGCCCCATGGACCAGAAAAACGGAGTCTCCTGTGCCGCTGTATTTGGCGTTGTTCGGATGCTCCATAACACGCTCGGCAGCTCTTCTGGCCAAGTGTGTCGAGCTTTTTCCAGTGGCCCTAACAAACGCTTCTTGATGCCATTGCAGATGATGCCGTTGGCTTTCTCAACTTGACCATTGGTTTGAGGATGTGCAACTGACGCAAAGTGCAATTTAATGCCTACCTCTGCACAGTACGCTTTGAATTCCTTGGATGTGAAGTTACTGCCGTTGTCCGTGACGATGCTATGAGGTACTCCAAACCGAAAAACGATGCCCTTCATGAATTTTATTGCTAACGCTGCATCTGGTAAATTTATCGGCTTTGCTTCTATCCACTTGGTAAATTTGTCGACCGCGACGAGCATATACTCATATCCTCCTGGCGAGGCTTTGTGTAATTTTCCAACCATGTCGAGACCCCACTGAGCAAAGGGCCAAGATAAAGGTATGGGCATCAATTCAGCCGCCGGAGAGTGGGGTTTTGCGGCAAATCTCTCGCACGCGTCACAAGTTCGCACTATCTCTTTTGCGTCCTCGATTGCTGTTAACCAGTAAAATCCAGCTCGAAAAACCTTGGCCGCGATAGCTCAACTGCTTGCGTGATGGCCGCATACTTCTTCGTGTACTTCCTTTAAAATTATCCTTCCTTCTTCGGGTGTGACGCACCTTTGTAACACACCCGAAATACTTCGTTTGTACAACTCCCCTTTAATCACTGTGAAAGCTTTGGAGCGCCTGATAACTCGCCTTGCTTCAACTGGATCGTCGGGTATTATTTTTCTTAGGATATACGATATGTACACCTGCATCCATGGGATTTGCACCATCAGTACTAGATCTTGTTCCTCTTCTTCTTCCTCTTCCAATGTTTCTTTCACAGTCCCCGAGGGTTTCTCGTTCTTCTCCTTCTTTGGTGATTTCTTCGGCTTTGTGGATCTTTCTGTTATCTCCTCCCAGAACACACCTGGAGGAATTGCGAGACACTGCGATCCGATGTTTGCAAGAACGTCGGCTTCATCATTGATCAGCCTACTGATATGGTTTACTTCGCATCCGTCAAACAGCTTCTCCAGCTCATTATACATCTCTTTGTACGCCACCATGCTATCGTTGACCGCATCACATTGGTTCATGACTTGCTGAGCTACCAATTGTGAGTCGCCAAATATTTTTAGTCGAGTTGCGCCGCAGGCTTTTGCCATCTTCATCCCATGTATGAGGGCTTCATATTCTGCCTCATTATTAGATGCGTTTGGGAACGTCATCCGCAGGACGTATTTTAATTTGTCGCCTTCAGGTGATATGAGTATCACCCCTGCTCCAGCTCCTTCTAGCCTTTTGGACCCGTCGAAGTTCATAGTCCAGGTTCTTGATAAATCCGGAGGTCCTGTGTTTTGCAATTCCATCCACTCTGCGATGAAGTCTGGTAGAATTTGTGACTTTATTGCCTTTCTTTTTTCATACGTGATGTCCCGAGGGGAAAGTTCTATTCCCCAAAGGGAGACACGGCCTGTAGCTTCTGGATTATTGAGTATGTTGGATAAAGGCGCCTCATTGACCACTATTATCGGATGCGCCGAAAAATAGTGGCGCAATTTTCATGCGGTTGTGAATACTCCATATGCTAGCTTTTGGTACTGCGGGTACCTCTGTTTTGAAGGCGATAATACTTCGCTGATGAAATATACTGGCCTCTGCACTCCATGGAGTTTTCCTTCTTCTTCTCTTTCGACAACTAGCGCCGTGCTGACCACCTGAGGTGTAGCCGCAATATATAACAGGAGCGGTTCTTTCTCTTTTGGCGCCACTAGAATTGGTGGTGTCGAAATTTTCCGTTTGAGGTCCTCGAAGGCCCTATCTGCATCTTCGTTCCACTGGAACTTCTCTCCTTGTTTGATTAGGGCGTAGAATGGTAGCACCTTTTCTCCCAGCCTGGCGATGAATCTGCTTAAAGCTGCAACTCGCCCAGTTAACTGCTGTATTTACTTCAACTTTGTTGGTTTCCTCATTGTTACGATAGCTTGGATTTTTTCGGGATTTGCTTCAATCCCTCTTGCTGAAACTAGGAACCCGAGAAGTTCTCCTGCAGGGACGCCGAAAGAACATTTCGTCGGATTCAACTTGAGACAAAATTTGTCGAGGTTGTCGAAAGTTTCCTTCAAGTCCTCGATTAATGTTGCCCCTTTTTTGATGTGATGACGACGTCGTCGATGTATACTTGTACATTTTTCCCAATCTGTGTTGCTAAGCACTTTTGCATCATCCGTTGATATGTTGCTCCCGCGTTTTTCAACCCGAAAGGCATTGTTTTGTAACAAAATACGCCATACGGTGTGATGAACGCTGTTTTGGCTTCGTCGTCTTCTTTTAATCTGATCTGGTTATAACCAGAATATGCGTCCAAGAAGGAAAGACGTTCACATCCTGCCATGGAGTTGATAATCTGATCGATCCTTGGGAGGGGAAAGTGATCCTTTGGACAATGTTTATTGAGGCACGTAAAGTCGACACACATGCGAAGGACTTTCGTGTTTTTCTTCAGCACCATCACTGGGTTAGCTACCCAAGTGGCCTCGGTAGATATCTCTTTAATGAAACCAGCTTCTCTAAGTCGATCAATTTCCGACAGCATGGCTTTGCGGTTTGGTTCCGAAAAACACCGCAACGGTTGTTTGATTGGTCTTGCTATTGGATCCAAGTTTAGGTGGTGCTCGGCAAGTTCCCTGGGTACTCCTGGCATGTCGGCTGGACACCATGTGAAGATTTTCCAGTGCTCACGGAGGAACTCGACGAGCGCGCTTTCCTATGCGAGGTCCATGTTTGTTGCGATGGATGTCGTTTTCTTCGGATCGGTTGGGTGGATCTGCACTTCCTTAGAATCTTTAGCGGTGTTGAAAGTTGATTCCTTGTTGGGCCTCCCTACGTCTGGCAGCACATCATAATCAGTCATGAGCCTTGACGCTGCGTACTCCACTTTGCATCCGAAGGTTTCTGATAGTCGATGAAAATCTTTGTCGCATTTATCGACCAGCGCAAAGCTTCCTTTGACTGTGATTGGTCCTTTGGGTCCAGGTAACCTCCAAAGTAAGTACGTGTAATGTGGGACCGCCATAAACCTGGCATATGCTGGTCGCCCCAACAAAGCGTGATACTGCGACGGGAAATCCACAACTTCGAATTCCAACCTTTCTATCCTGTAGTTTTCTCGGGTCCCAAACTGAACGTCGAGATTGATCTTCCCCAGTGGGTAACTTGGCTTTTCTGGTGTGATGCCGTGGAAACGTGTGTCGGTTGGTTTCAAATTTGCGAGGGAAATATTCATCTTCCTTAGCGTATCTGCGTACATAAGGTTTAAACTGCTGCCGCCATCTATGAATACTCGGGATACATCGAATCCCGCAATTACTGCTGGTAAGATCAGTCTTGGCTTGCCCTGGTCGAGGAACTTGCTGTGGATGATCAGCTATCGTGAAGCCAATATCTTGCCCTGACCAGTTAAGGTACTCGACTGTTGGTGGTGGCATCTTCTCTGCCATAAACACTTGTCGCGAGATTACTTTCTGAGCTCTATTGGATGGCCTGCCTTTCTGAATCATCGAGACCGCTCCGTTAGAGTTAGGATCAACATAGGGCGGTGGAGCAGGTGCTGCCGCTATTCTGAGCTGATGTTGATTTTCATCTGTAATCGCGGGAGGAGGAGGCAAGTGAATCTCACTCCTAGGTCCTTGAGGATTTCTGTGCGCTGCCTGAGCATTTGCATGTCCTGCCCATCTTAACATTGCCTGGAAATTTCGCCAATCCTTTTGCAAGTGTCCTGACTGTCTTTTTCCATTGCTGTCGAGAAAGAAATGCATCTGACACGGCCCGTTCATTATCTCTTCGTGGGACACAAAAGGCCTTTGAAACCTTGACCCGCTATTTTGCCTGTTATCTCTATTGTCGCCTTGCTGTGCGTTGCTTCTCTGGTAGTCATCTCTACTGTTTCCTCCATTGTTTCCCCGAAAGACAGCCGATATTTGGCCAGGTGCATCGTAACTTGAAAATTGACGGGGAAATCGGCGTCTATTTTGGAAATTTCGACTGCGATCTTCCTCTGGGGACCTATGTCGTTTGTTATGTACCGCATCTTCACCATCTGCCCATCTGTTTGCTATTTCCATTAATGCTGAAATCTTGTTCTTGGGTTTGTCCTCCCCAAGTCCTCCACGAAATCTCCTCGTCGAACTCCTGCAACAAATGCATCTATCGCTCTTTCGTCAGATATATTTTCTGCCGAGTTTTTGATGATGTTCCACCTTTGGATGTACTTCCTCATTGATTCATCATGCTTTTGTCGACATGACCTCAATTCCTCTAGTGTCGCAGGTTTCTTGCAGGTTGACCGGAAATTCTTGATAAACACGTCCTCAAAACTTTCCCAGCTGTCGATGGAACATGGGGGAAGCTTCTTTATCCATGATCTGGCGGCTCCGCTCAGATGTATCTGGATGCTCTGCATGGCTGTCGCTCTGGTCCCGCCTATCAATTTTACTGTCTCGAGGTAATCGGCTAGCCAATCCTCGGGGTGTTGCAGGCCATCGAATTTCTTGAAACTATCGGGTAGCTTGAATCCTGATGGAACCCGAGTTTTTCGGACCCGTCGTGTGAAACATGGAAGTCCACACATGTCCTCTTCAGCGAGTTCTGGTGAATGCCGACGTTCCCTTCTTTCTTGTCGCGCTCTATCAACTCTGGCCTGAGTTGTTGTGTCTCTGGCTCCACTCGCTCTTGGTGGATCTTGCACTGCTGTGTTAGGTCTCAGATTATTTTGCCTTGCAGTTCCTTCGGGAGGTGTAGTTGTGAACGCTGCTCCCATGGCTCCACATCCTGCCATGGCCATGTTGTACAACGCTTCTTTTGGGTCTCCGGGAGGTGGCCTGGACGCTAAGATGAAAGCTTGTGTCGCCATGTACCCTGCTTCCGGTGTTTTTGGGATAATATTCCCCCTCGTGTCGATTGACATAAAGGACATGTCGAGGTTTTGGATTAGAGTCTCTCTTTCGGCTTCCGGTATATTTTGCAGCCGAGATCTTGCTCTCCTCCGAGCTTCTCTGTGACTATCTCCCGAAGTTTCTGATTGTCGACTTAATTCCCTTCGTCGCCTACTTGATGCGGAAGCTGCTTCCTTTCTTCTGTTCAAAGCAGCTGTCTGTTTTTCCAATTCTCTTCCAGCTCGGGCGAGTCTATATTGATAAGCTTGCAGTTCTTCGACCGTAGCAGTTGTCTCCATTGGTTCGGAGCCATCCAAAGCTTTCGCAGTTCTATCCCATGCTGCTTGCGGAAGTTGAACTCTGGCACGTGGTGTGGGCCCGACATATTTAGTGCCCAAACCTCTCCTTAGATCTGAGGGATCGACATAGGGATTTCCCAAATCGTCGAAAGCCTCTGATGTCTCCTCTTGATCGCGACTTGCTTCTCCAATGGCATAAACTTGGTGATATTTTGGAGTTTTCACTTTGCTTGGTTTGGTGACACCATCATAGAGATTGGTGAAGACCTTCCCAATAGAGATGGATTTGTCGATGAAGTCGAAGCTATCGGTGTCGCTCGAATCATCGCTTATATAGGAGTCCGCAGATGACTCGAAGGACATGTCGCTGAAGATTTTGGCGAGTTTTTCGCTTGCTCTGCTACCGATGAAGCGTGGCGATGAAATCTCCTTGTCGCTTGACTCGATGGATGATACTGAGTTTGAGAATTCTGGACCAACCACCGATAATCCCGACGAAATCGGAACTTCGAGACGATACGCTCCTTCTTTCTCGACGCGGAAGTGGAACTTTCCAAACGTCATCTTCATGGGCTCCTCCAGATACGCATATGCATCCAAACGGGAGGGCGGGTGAGGAATAAAATCAACGAGACCAGTTTCGATCTGTTTACCTCTGTCCATGATGTTGCTTGCTATTGATGAAGTCGACGATTTTGAACGTGCCATCGAGATCAGCTCCTTGTCGCCTCTAGATCCCACAGACGGCGCCAATTGACAAGGGATTAACTTGTCAATGCCTAAGGATTGTAGACTAGGGTTTCGTTAGACATAGAGGGAAAGTAGATCTCGAAGGTTTCAGCCGAAAAGTGCTCAACAATGTAAAAACTAGGGTTATGTTGACAGCAGATTCGATCCCCTCTTTGTCCCTCGACTCCCCCTTATATTTTTTTCGACTCCCCCTTATATAGGAGGCGGAGCCGAGGGATTCGTGATACACAAGTTTACAGAGTCCGGGAGGGTTTCCAACCCATCCCGCAAGATTACAAATAACAACTCCTATTACAACTCTAGCTTTCCTTAGTAACAACTTGGGCTTCCGATTCTCCTTATACTTCGGGTCGTGGGCCTTCAGTAAACCCCGGGTACCATATTCGGCAGGCCCATTGGGTATGCCTATGTCAGTGGGGGCGCTAGCAGTTATCTGGGCGCTTTGGCTATGTAGAAATGACAAGATCTTTAATGACAAAAATTGTTCTTTGTTGCAGGTCATCTACAGATGTACAGGTATTCTCCGTCCATGGTTACCTCTACAGCGAGTGGAGAACCGACAGCTATTTACGGAGGTCTGTACACGGTTGGAGGCTACGGCGAGGGATACTTTTTCCCTACATGGGTGGCAGCATAGTCTACGGATAGATGCCCCACCACTGGTAGAAAAAGAGGCTTCCGTCCAGCCCCATTAGTCGCGAAAGTTTAGGAACCGCGACTAATGGTGTCTTTAGTCGCGGTTCGGGAGCGAACCGCGACCAAAGGCCTGGGCCCAGGGCGCTCGGTGGCCAGCTGGTGGACGGGAGGAGCTTTAGTACCGGTTGGCCTGGCCAACCGCGACTAAAGGTGCCCGAAGGCCTTTAGTCGCGGTTGGCCCGGCCAACCGCGACTAAAGCCCCACCCCTATATATACCGTTCAGCCCACAACACTTAGCCATTTGGTGCCACTTCTCTTCACAAACTTCACAAGGGGGTGTAGGTTTGCTTTTGGCTCCTCTTATGCACACAAAGTGTTTGATGAAATGCCCCAAGAGCATGAAACAAACATGATATGAAGTGTCGGAGCCACACTTGAGCTTCCTCATTTATTTTTTCCTCCTCGATCGCGGTTAGCAACTTGAACCTTTCATATATATGTGTCATTGATAAAATATGCATGTGTGTAGTTCATTGTTTAATTTCTATTGTTTGTAGCTAGTTAGTTTAACAAATGCATGATGGTTAATTATATATTTTATATTATAATAATGCAGATGAATCGGCAATGGATGTACGGTAACCGACTCTCCGGAGAGTTCACTACGGGTTTGAAAGATTTCCTTGTAGTGGCTAATGCGGACAAACAGAAGGGTTTTGTTATCTGTCCATGTGTTGACTGTAAGAATCAGAAGGGTTACTCTTCCTCAAGAGAAGTTCACCTGCACCTGCTTCGGCACGGTTTCATGCCAAGCTATAATTGTTGGACCAAGCATGGAGAAAGAGGGGTTATAATGGAAGAAGATGAAGAAGGGGATGATTTCATCGATGAAAACTATCTTGATCATTTCGGTGATACTTTCATGGAGGATGCTGAAGGTGAAGGGGAAGGTGAAGGGGAAGGTGAAGAAGAGGCACGTGATGAGCCCGCTGATGAACTTGGTCGGACCATTGCTGATGCACGGAGATGCTGCGAAACTGAAAAGGAGAGGGAGAATTTGGATCGCATGTTAGAGGATCACAAAAAGTCGCTGTACCCAGGATGCGATAATGATCTGAAAAAGCTGGGCTGCACACTGGATTTGCTGAGATGGAAGGCACAGGAAGGTGTAGCTGACTCGGGATTTGAAAACTTGCTGATAATGTTGAAGAATATGTTTCCAAAGAATAACGAGTTGCCCTCCAGTACGTATGGAGCAAAGAAGATTGTCTGCCCTCTAGGTTTAGAGGTTCTGAAGATACATGCATGCATCAACGACTGCATCCTCTACCGCGGTGAATACGAGAATTTGAATGAATGTCCGGTATGCACTTCATTGCGTTATAAGATCAGAGGCGATGACCCTGGTGACGGTGTTGAGGGCCAGAAACCCAGGAAGAGGGTTCCCGCCAAGGTGATGTGGTATGCTCCTATAATACCACGGTTGAAACGTCTGTTCAGGAACAAAGAGCATGCCAAGTTGTTGCGATGGCACAAAGAGGACCGTAAGTCGGACGGGCAGCTGAGACACCCCGCAGATGGAACGCAATGGAGAAAGATCGACAGAGAGTTCAAAGATTTTGCAGCTGACGCAAGGAACATAAGATTTGGTATAAGTACAGATGGCATGAATCCTTTTGGCGAGCAGAGCTCCAGCCATAGAACCTGGCCCGTGACTCTATGCATCTACAACCTTCCTCCTTGGTTGTGCATGAAGCGGAAGTTCATTATGATGCCAGTGCTCATCCAAGGTCCGAAGCAACCCAGCAACAACATCGATGTGTACCTAAGGCCATTAGTTGATGAACTTTTACGGTTGTGGGGCAGACCTGGTGTCCGTGTGTGGGATGAGCACAAAGAAGAGGAATTTGACCTACGAGCGTTGCTTTTCGTAACCATCAACGATTGGCCTGCTCTTAGTAACCTTTCGGGACTGTCAAATAAGGGATACAATGCATGCACGCACTGCTTACATGAGACTGAAAGTGTACATTTGCCAAATTGTAAGAAGAACGTGTACCTTGGGCATCGTCGATTTCTTCCGAAAATTCATCCAGTAAGAAAGAAAGGCAAGCATTACAACGGCAAGGCAGATCACCGGCCGAAGCCTGCGGAACGCACTGGTGCTGAGGTATTTGATATGGTCAAGGATTTGAAAGTCATCTTTGAAAAGGGTCCTGGCGGACAATCAATTCCGAAGGGAGCTGACGGGCACGCACCCATGTGGAAGAAGAAATCTATATTCTGGGAGCTAGAATATTGGAAAGTCCTAGATGTCCGCTCTGTAATCGACGTGATGCATGTTACGAAGAATATTTGCGTGAACCTCCTAAGATTCTTGGGCGTGTATGGGAAGACAAATGATACAAAGGAAGCACGGCAGGACCAACAACGTTTGAAAGACCCTAATGACTGGCATCCAGAATGGTTTCAAGGTCGTGCCAGCTACGCTCTTACCAAAGAAGAGAAGGTCATCTTTTTTGAATGCCTGAGCAGTATGAAGGTCCCGTCTGGATTCTCGTCCAATATAATTGGAATAATAAACATGGCGGACAAAAAGTTCCAAAACCCGAAGTCTCACGACTGCCACGTGATTATGACGCAATTGCTTCCGATTGCTTTGAGGGGGCTCCTGCCGGAAAATGTTCGAGTAGCCATTGTGAAGCTATGTGCATTCCTCAATGCAATCTCTCCGAAGGTAATCAATCCAGAAGTTCTACCACGGTTACAGAACGATGTGGTCCAATGTCTTGTCAGTTTCGAGTTGGTGTTCCCGCCATCCTTCTTCAGTATTATGACGCACCTCCTGGTTCACCTAGTTGAAGAGATTTCCATTCTCGGTCCTGTATTTCTACACAATATGTTCCCCTTCGAGAGGTTCATGGGAGTATTAAAGAAATATGTTCGTAACCGTGCTAGGCCAGAAGGAAGCATCGCCAAGGGCTATGGAAATGAGGAGGTAATTGAGTTTTGTGTTGACTTTGTTCCTGACCTTAAGCCGATTGGTCTTCCTCGATCGCGGCACGAGGGGAGACTAAGTGGAAAAGGCACGATCGGAAGGAAATCAACGATATGTATGGACGGCCATTCTCTGACTGAAGCACACCACACAGTTCTGACCAATTCCAGCTTGGTGGCTCCGTACTTTGAGAAACACAAGAATATTTTACGCTCGGACAACCCGGGAAACCCTGAAGCCTGGATTAGGAAGGCCCACATGGAGACTTTCGGCAGTTGGTTGAGAAAACATTTAATGAATGACATTGATGTTGTAGATCAGTTGTACATGTTGGCCAAGACACCATCTTCGAATATAACGACTTTCCAAGGGTACGAGATAAATGGGAATACATTTTACACGATCGCCCAAGATAAAAAGAGCACCAACCAAAATAGTGGTGTCCGCTTTGATGAAGCAACCGAGAATGGGCAAAAGGTCACATATTATGGTTACATAGAGGAGATATGGGAACTTGACTATGGACCCTCCTTTAAGGTCCCTTTGTTCCGGTGCAAATGGTTCAAGCTAACAGGAGGTGGGGTAAAGGTGGACCAGCAATACGGAATGACAATGGTGGATTTCAACAATCTTGGTTACCTTGACGAACCATTCGTCCTAGCGAAAGATGTCGCTCAGGTTTTCTATGTGAAGGACATGAGTAGCAAACCGAGGAAACGGAAAGATAAGAAAACGATCAGTACATCATGCGATGATCCAAAGCGCCACATTGTTCTTTCAGGGAAAAGAAACATCGTGGGAGTGGAGGACAAGACAGACATGTCAGAAGATTATAATATGTTTGGTGAAATTCCGCCCTTCAAAGTGAACACCGACCCAAGCATTAAGTTAAATGATGAGGATGCTCCATGGATACGGCCCAATCGTAAGCAAGCAGGGACACAAGGGAAGAAATGATGTGTAATAATTTATTGTACCAAACTTTGTTGAATGGATCATGTGAATTATATTATCCGTGATGTGTTCTGGTGTCCATTTTCGAATGATTCGATTGATTCGAGATAGCACTGATGATACATGAAATTTGGAGTGATTTAGTCATACTCCTGCCTAGGCGTATAATATGCATACTCGTAGTCTTCATAGTCGCTGCCGTTGTACTGGTAGTCGTCGCCTTCTAAGTTGCCGTCGTCGTCGTCGCTGCTGTCGTCGCTGTCGTTGGCCGGCGCTCATGGCTACTGAGGCCAGCGCAGGCGGGGGATATCGCCGGCCGTGATGTAGTCCATGTCGCTCTGCAGAGTCCGGCCATACCACCATAGCCGACGGCCGGCCTCGTGGAAGTTCCCAGGAGGCAGACCGTCCTCCTCACACCTGGCGAGCGCCCTCTCACGCCGATTGATGAAGAAGGCGTCCCAAGTATGCTGGTTATCGGGATGCCAGCGGGGATTCATCGGCTGGGCCGGCGGGAGGTGGAGGTCGTAGTGGTTCGTGATGGCCGCCCGGCGCGCAGTACCCTGAGGGAGGGGAGGGACCGGCACGCCGCCGGCGCTTAGGCTCCAGCCGGCGGGGACGCGGTAGCCCGGTGGGCAAGGGTAGTTCGAGGCGCAAAGCTCCTCCACCTGCTGGTAGGTTAGAGTGGGTGCGGTGGAAGCCATGAGAGAGTGATGAGAGATTGTAGAGATGTGATAATGCTGGCCAAGCCGGGCTACATATATGTAGTGAGAAATGGCGGGAAAAATGGGAGCGGGAAGACAGGAGGCGGGAAGAAAGTGGCGGGAAGAAAGAGGGGGGAAGAGGGGGTCGGCGGAAAGACTGAGGCGGGAAGAGGGGGCCGGCTGAAAGACAGAGGCGGGAAGAGGGGCCGACGGAAAGACAGAGGGGGGAAGAGGGGGCCGGCGCCGGAAAGACAGAGCCGCCTCCTTCAAATCTGGCCATGTATCTTAATTTTCAGTTGAGCTCTGTACTTTAATTTCAGTTCAATCGTAATAAATTTCGTGTCAACCACTTTATTGAACAAAAACAACCGACAACGACTTTATAAACTAAATTTAAACTAATAGAACCAACAACGACTTTATTGAAATTACAATAAAATAGATAAATTACTAGTCTAGTCTCTACTCGTCGTCGGAGGTTGTCTCCGTCCAAATGTCATCCCACCGAGGGTCGTTTTCGGTCCAAGTTGTATTCGGGTTCTCGAGCTCGAAGGTGGCGACGGCCCGACGGTGGCGCATGTTGGACCTGCGTTGTGCCCTAAGGTTAGCAAAGAACGAGTCGGTGTTGTCGACATCGTTGGGGAACTGCGCCCTCCACTGGCGCATCAACTGCTTGTCGCGCTCGGCGATGGCGATCCTGCGCTGCAACTGGCGGTGCCGGCGATGGTCCTCGTCGTCGACGAGGCACGGCGGTGGCGCGAGGAACTCCGCCTCCTCTAGCGATTCAACATCCGGGAAGTTCATGTCGCGCCCTGGCCGCCGAAAGCGCCACGCCGCCGCGTCGTAAGCGCGCGCCGCAGCTCCGGCGTGTTGTACGTGCCGAGGGTGAGGCGGAAGCCACCGGCGCGTATCTCGGCGGTGAACCTACCGCTCGGACGCACTCGAACGCCACGGAAACCGGACGCCCCTCGACGACGTGGAGGCATCCCGGAGATGAATGAGCGGAGGCGGTGGCGACGTGTGGTTGCGCCCGCACTCGTCGCTCTATATAGCGCACGCGGGGCATGGCACGTGTAAGCCACGGCCACACACGTCGCACGCCGGCGTCGGCGGGGCGAGGCACGTGGAAGCGGTGGCTACACGTCGCACGGGAAAAATATATGTAGTGAGAAATGGCGGGAAAAATGGGAGCGGGAAGACAGGAGGCGGGAAAAAGTGGCGGGAAGAAAGAGGCGGGAAGAAAGTGGCGGGAAGAAAGTGGCGGGAAGAAGAGGAAGAAATGTAGTAAGATTTTTCAATGAATTAGTTTTATTTTTCTGAATTTTTTGATATATTATTTGTATTTTTAAGATTTTTAAATGAACTAGTTTTATTTTTCTTTATTTTTTGATATATTATTTGTATTTTTCAGATTTTGAAATGAATTAGTTTTATTTTTCTGAATTTATTGATATATTATATGTATTTTTAAGATTTTTAAATGAACTAGTTTTATTTTTCTTTATTTTTTGATATATTATATGTATTTTTAACATTTTGGAATGAATTAGTTTTATTTTTCTGAATTTTTTGATATATTATTTGTATTTTTAACATTTAGAAATGAATTAGTTTTATTTTCCTGAATTGTTTGATATATTATTTGTATTTTTAAGATTTTTAAAAATGAAAAGTATTTTGAAAAAGACCTTTAGTCGCGGTTGGCCTGGCCAACCGCGACTAAAGGGTCTGTCCGCGCGGGAACGAAATTTCCGGCGAAAATACCTTTGGTCGCGGTTGGTGAGACCAACCGCGACTAAAGGTTACCCTTTAGTCGCGGTTGATCTCACCAACCGCGACCAAAGGGGCTATAAATACCCGCGCGGCGTCTGAGCGGTTCATTCTCTTCTTCCTCCGCCCGCGCTCGATCCTTCGCCAACGACGCGAGAGGCACGCCGCCAATTGACAACGCCAACGACGCCGCCTCCCGCCGCCTCGCCGTCTGTCGACTCGCCGTATGTCCCTCGCCGCGCCGCCGCTCGCTCTCGCCAAAGACCGCGCTCGAGCCGTCACCGATATCTCGCCGGCCCGCCGGCGGCCGCAGCGCGCGCGCGCGCGGAAGAGCGCCGCCTATCCCAACGACCCATCGCAGCGCCGCCGCCGCCGCCATTGGTTGACTTCGGAGAGGCCGGGGCGCTGCCGCCGCCGCACGCGCGGGGAGATCGGGCCGGCCCGGCGGCGCGCGCGCCAGTACAGGGGAGAGGAGAGGAAGGAGAGAGAGGGGAGGGGAAGGGCCCCGGTCGGTTTTATTTTTTATTTTTTGTGTTTTTTGTGTTTTTAATTTTAACTACTTAATTAACCAAAACTTTGGAATGTTATTAAGTAAAAATAAAAAATATAATACTTTGGAATGTTATTTTCTTAACATATAATACTTTGGAATGTTATTAAGTAAAAATAATAATATTGGAATGTTATTTTCTTAACATATAATACTTTGGAATGTTATTAAGTAAAAATAATAATATTGGAATGTTACTTTGGAATGTTATATTTTCTTAACATATAATACCTCAGCCTCCGTTTTAATTAAGTTACTCGAACGCATATCCTTGAGGGTAATTAGATAGATAGGTGTGTCGTCTGATCATTGAGGCTGCGCCGATCACCCACCTCCACCGCCCCCCTTTCGCCACCGCCACCGCCACCGCCACCCTTTCGCCACCGCCACCGCCACCGCCCCCCTTTCACCACCGCTACCGCCACCGCCCCCCTTCTTCACTTAATTAATTTGTTTTTACTACATGTTTTCAGGACTGACATATGGCGGACGATAGAGCCGACCCGATTATGGCCAACTATGATCCGGAAGCTGAAGAGCATATATTTGGCCTCATAAACGGCGATATTCCTTATGTGCCGACCGATCAAGATGAAGAAGATGAGATCTCTTCTTATCTGAACCTTGACAGTCAAGATGAAGGCCGTCAGCAAGATGATGCCGAACAAACGTCGATAAACGACGATCTTCAATTGGAAGTAGCAACCATCTCCGGCGCCGAGGTATATATATACATTGAGCCTCTGATGATACAAACTTACTGATTTGAATAAATATGTGTGTACTACTCTTTCTTATTTTAGCCCTCGGTCGGATCGTCGAAACAATCGAGTACGTCGTCAAAGCCTGGCGCAACCAAGACGCTGAAACAAGGAGAAACATATACCATCGAGGTTGTCGACAGTGCAACCGGCAGGCCGCTGGAGCCCCGCAAGCACTCCACCAAGTTTATCAACCAATGCGGAGCCGTTGTTAGAGAGAACGTCTCGATCACCCTCCAGGAGTGGAATGAGCCAAAGAAGGCACGTCTTGGTTTCACTTTTGTCGACAAGAGAACAAAAAAAGATTGCTTGAAAAAGCTTATGGAACATTTCATCCTACCTCCGGAATACCACAAGTTCGATGAGGAGGGTAACAAGATTGAGGAAAACAAGAAGAGGAGGAGGCTAGTCAAAGAGTTCGCTCTTCATAAGATGGCCGAAACATTCCGGAAATTCAAGCAAAATCTAGCCCGTGACTATGTCAACCAGAACAAGACTCCGGATTTCAAAGGACAATATGAGAAACTGAAACATGATTAGCCAGAATTTGTGAAGCAGAAGAAATCGGAGCAGTTCATTGAAATATCGAAAAAAATAAGGAAAATGCGGCTAAGAAGGAGTACAATCATATTATGGGGCCAGGAGGGTATCGCCTTTGGGAGCCTAGGTGGGAGAAGATGGAGAACGAGCTGAGGACGCGAGGAATCCGTCCAGGTACGGAGGGATGGGACCCAAGGGCCAAAAGCTGGTGGTACGGGCATGGGGGAACGCTAGACCCGGAGGCAGGGGCGTGTGTTCACCGGAACAAAACGTTTAAACCCACCCAAGCCCTTATTGACGCAATGAGGGATGCTCAAGAGGGGAAGATCAAGTTCAACAGAGAGAACGACGCGCTGACAAAAGCCCTCGGGAAACCTGAACACGGAGGACGTGTACGAGGCATGGGGAACATTCCGTGGAAAATAGGGTTCTCCCAGAATGATGACCCGTACGGTTACAGAAGCCGTAAGAGAAAGATGGATCGGGATGCAGATGTTGTGGCGCGGTTGGTATCGGAATTCGATACGATGAAGAAAACCGTGAGTATACTAGTACAAGAAAGATCGGCAGCTGGGGCGCATGAAGATCATCCAGCGGATCTCGGAAGCCAGCATCGGATGAGAAGCAGCGTGGCTTCCACGGAGAACCCGCCGGCTACTGATAATGCAACGGCGGTCGATATTACTGCACCGGAGCCTCCTCGCTACCCCGTGGACGATGTAAAGGAGATGAAAGACTGTCATCTGCATTATCCAATTGGGAACATGTCCACGAAGGTAGCCATCGGCAGTGCTTTACCATGTGAGCCTGGAGCACTCCACCACAACAACCCCATTCCAGATGGCTATGCTCGTGTCACGGTGGAGGAAATAGTCTCAGGGTTTGAGGAACTGGAGATTGACATTTCAACACCCGAAGGGGAGAGAAGACTTGGAGGTGTCAAGCGCCAGTTCATTCTATGGAAAAAGAAGTTAATCAAGTTTCCAGGCGAGGCGCCAAGGCAAACAAGTCCACCCCCCTCGGGTGGTGGTGGCGGTGGCGGTGGTGGTGGTGGTGGTGGTTCACCTACACCTCCCTCACGTCAGCCGACGCCGCCCCCCAATTCACCTCCGGCGGGTAAGCAGCCGCCGCCCCCCAGTCCTCGTCCGGCGGGTGATCAGACGCCGCCCCCCCAATCCACCTCCGGCGAAGAAGCAGAAGCAGTCCTGGATTATTAACCCGGACCCTTATGTACCTAAAACCACAAAGGTACCAGAGCCATCACTGAAGCCTCTCCCCACAAGGCCTTGGGAACGTAGTGCCGAGGAAGTCGACGCACACGCGGCTGCTGATTATGAGAAATGGAAGGCGGACTGCAAGAAGAAAAGAGAGTCCGAGCCCAAGCCAGTATTTTCTGACAAGCAAAAGCAGTGGGCTAAGGAATTTTTGAGCACACCGTCCCAAGCCGCGAAGAATCTGCCTGACGACTATGCACGTGAACTTCGTAGGCAAGCACTCATGTTCAAGAGGAACAAAGAGTTGGCTGAGAAGCAGGAGAAGCAGAAAGCCTTGGAGGAGGCCGAGAAAGAATTAGAAAGTATAAAAGGAGGGAAAGAAGTTGCCCAGCTCGGGGAACAAAGTAAACAATCGATCGCTCCGCTCATAGTGCAAGCCGCCGGTCCAGATGCCCCCGATATCATAGCAGCTGCGGCAGCACAGGGATTGACTGTAACGAGTGCCAGAGAACAAGCGGCCAACTTAGGTATCACTCTTCGTGCACTGTTAGGCCTTGATGATGCGCCAATGAAGGACGTAGTATTTACATATGTGCCGAATGGGCCTCTCGTCGAGCCTGCGCAGGAAGAGTATCTACCTCTACAAATGACAGGTCTGCTAAATTGGTACAAGGGTTACATAAAACTTAAAAACGCCAAAGACTATATTTATGCGGAAGTTAGACATGAGCATCACTTCAAACATTACTATATAACAATTCATCGGAGTGAATTGTTCCAGCTGTTCAATCTGCGCGAGCTCGACAAATCTATCATCAGTTGCTACGTTATGTAAGTGATTTATTAATTTCTACCCCATCTCGTTCATTGCCTGCAAAATCTCCCATGTATTCATGAGATTTTTATGGCAACGCCATCCTGGCCAACAAGATAGGCTGAGGAATATTCGAGGGTAATGTTGTGTGTTTTTGTTGTGTTACAATTGATTGTGCTGAACTGAAACTATGTGTACCGAACAACTGAATTGGAGTTGTGGCGATGGCACCGACTGGACTGAACTGAAAAGAGAAGAAAAGATGGGAAGTGTGGGGTGGCCACATCAGGAACTGAATTTTATGAAGGTACGACTTACCACGATGGTATGTGCTGTAGGTAAAATTAAGTGCTGATGTGGTCGAGGGTACCGAAAACCCTAGGTACCGATTGTTATTTTAGTGAGGTGCTACATATATATAAGTTGGGTGTTTCTTTATGGTATTTACCGATGTCCGACTTCATTATAGTCGAGGTACCGAAAACCCCTTTTATGGAGGTACGGCTTATCTCGATGGTAGGTGTTGTAGGTCAAATAAATCGATGATGTGGTCGACGGTACGAAAACCCTAGTTACCTGATTGTTGTTTTAGCGAGGTGCGACATATAAGATTGTTATTTTATCGAGGTGCGGCATATACATAAGTTGGGTGCTTCTCTATGGTTTATCGATGTACCGATTTCGGACGTGCTGATTTGCATGTTTGGTTATATTTTGACAAGAATTTGAGGTACTTCAAAATTTTGACCGGGCGCCGATGAATTATTAGGAGGGTGCGTGAATAGTTAAGTTGTGGTGCCGATTAATTTTGCATGACCTATAGAAGGACTCCCGACATCGGAACGTGCCGATTTGCATGTCTGGTTATCTTTTAAGATGAAATTTAGGTACTTCAAATTTTGATCCGTCGTGCGGAATGCAGTTTTAGGATGGTGCTTTAAAAGCTATGTTATGGTGCGAGATAAGTTTTTTCTTGACCTATAAAACTCGAGACATTGGGGAAATATGCAAGATTAGTATTTATTCTTCTTTTATTACTTAACAATGAAAAATGGGGTGCTAGATTGTTTTTTAGGAGGGTACTTGAATATTCAAGTTGTGGTACCGGATAATTTTTCTTGACCTATAAAATGACTCGTGATATCGGACGTGCTGATTTGCATGTTAGGTTACATTTTGAGAAGAATTTTTGGTACTTGCAAATTTTGACCGGATGTCGAATGAATTATTAGGGGGGTGCGTGAATAGTTAAGTTGTGGTGCCAAATAATTTTTCATGACCTATAGAAGGACTCCGCGCATCGGAACATAGCGATTTGCATGTCTAGTTATCTTTTAAGATGAAATTTTGGCACTTCAAATTTTGATCAGCGTGCGGAATGTATTTTTAGGAGGGTGCTTTAAAAGCTAAGTTATGGTGCAAGACAATTTTTTTCTTCACCTATAAAACTTGAGACGTTGGGGAAATATGCAAGATTAATTGTATTTATTCTTCTTTTATTACTTAACAATGGAAAATGGGGTGCTAGATTTATTTTTAGGAGGGTGCTTGAATAGTCAAGTTGTGGTACCGAATAATTTTTCTTGACCTATAAAATGACTCGAGATATCAGACGTGTTGATTTGCTTGTATGGTTATATTTTAATAAGAATTTTAGGGACTTCAAAATTTTGGCCAGGTGCCGGATGAATTATTAGGAGGGTGCGTGAATAGTTAAGTTGTGGTGCCGAGCAATTTTGCATGACCTATAGAAGGACTCCCGGCATCGGAACGTGTCGATTTGCATGTCTGGTTATCTTTTAAGATTAAATTTAGGTACTTCAAATTTTGAACCTCATAGCGAATGTATTTTTAGGCGGGTCCTTGAAAAGCTAAGTCATGGTACGAGATAATTTTTCTTGACCTACAAAACTCGAGACATTGGGGAGATATGCAATATTAATAGTATTTATTCTTCATTTATTACTTAACAATGGAAAATGGGGTGCTAGATTTATTTTTAGGAGGGTACTTGAGTAGACAAGTTGTGGTGCCGGATAATTTTTCTTGATCTACAAAATGACTCGCGACATCGGACGTGCTGATTTGCATGTTTGATTATATTTTGAGAAGAATTTTAGGTACTTCAAAATTTTGAGCGGGTGCCGGATGGATTATTAGGAGGGTGCGTGAATAGTTAAGTTGTGGTGCCGAGTAATTTGACATGACCTATAGAAGGACTCCCGGCATCGGAACGTGCCGATTTGCATGTTTGGTTATCTTCTAAGATGAAATTTAGGTACTTCGAATTTCGACCTGCCGAAGGGAGCCAGTTCTCCCGCCGTCGCCGGAGAAGAAGTGGTGGGAGGTGGAGTTTGACAACGACAACATCATCTACCTCAATGGGGGCGCTTCGACACCGGCGGTAAATCCGGAGGATGACGACGATGACAACTACTTCAACTTACGCTCTTCTGACATTTGATATCCTAAAAAGGGAAATTAAGCAAGATGGTACATTAGAAAGCTACGTGAAGACCAAACATCCATAGATAACTCATGTATGCATAACTGGACTCGACTTGAAGTGCTCTGAAATTCAAATTTGCAAGTGAAGAGCCTGCACCACTAGACTCGAAGTCAAATGGAAGCGTGCCTGCAGTTGCACAAAATATATGAAAGCCATAGTCTCCATCCTCAACTGGCTTTTATGTTAACAGTTAATGGAATCAGAAGAAAAAGCAAAGCTTGTTGCTGAAGAAAGAGCGGAAATTCAATTCGGCTCCCGGGTGCGTATGCTCCCTCTACTAAAAAAATACATTTCAAAATGTTGAAAAATTTGGAAAAAAATTTTACATGTACATCTTCATAATATACGTGCGTTCGTCAAGTTTCACGAAAAACCAATATTTTGTGTGGTCTATATAAAAAAGAGAAAGTTTATCTTGTGAAAAGCATTATTTTTAGCACTGAATTTTGTCTTTTTACACACGTCACATGATAAGTCGATTTTTTATGAAACGACTTTGTGAGAACATAGCACGTGAAGATGTACGTGCGAACTTTTAGTTTCAATTTTTTAAAAAAATTAAAATGTATGTAAGATGCATTTCGAAATATTGAGAGCATATGGACCCATGTTCCAAAACACCGCTCCCAAGAAAGAGAGCATTTACGATAAGGGATTCTCGTAGTCAAGAAATTAGTCTATAGACATGCAACAGCAGAACTAGAATATGAATATGTATAGATTCACGATGTTGTTGTTACCCTAAGAAAAGACAATTCAACTTGAGTTTCCTGATCTTGTTTCACATGTTCAAGTTATACCGATAAAATTCTTCTCGCTTCATCAATTGAATGAGCAGCAGAAGCTGACCGATAAAATACACAAATGAAACGATTTAGAACTAGTACAACCTAAGACAGAACCAAAAGAAAAACGCTATACAATCCATCCTATGAGAACCAAATATTGTGCAAATTCGTTAAAGATACAGGGATAGTAATTTAGCATCACGAGACTGATAGTTTTCTCAGAAGGAAGCACTCTGAAGCCCCTCTTACCAACACTATAAATGGCTCTCAAATCTCAAAGCGACTAATCAATTTTATCAGAAATCTGGTTTATAATCAGAAAGTCGTTCTCTAACAGGGGGTCGACTGATTTGAAAAATTATGGGATCAATGAGTTGGCTACAGCAAGAAATTTTTTGTTCAAAGGAGACTACTAGATACTACCAGTTGGCTATAACAGAGGTCCTATATTATAGATTCACATACTGAATCTCTCGCCAGTGGCCGGACGGAGGACTCGGAGGTCCTCCAGGCCCCAGGTCCGTCGATTTTGCCCCAAATCTGCGGCCCACGACCAAACCCAGAACATGGAGCACGACCCTGACCAGACCTGCGACTCTCCAGCTCGCCATCGCTGCGACCCAGCAGGCAGACCTCTCCATGGCGTTGGATCTGCAGGTGGAGACCTCTCTCAGCCAGGATGACTGGCTCGAGATTGAACAAGAGAATCGGGAGGATGAGGACCGAGAGGAACCCTAAAGCTACTTTATTTGGAGGGAAAAGAAACTTAGGAATACTATCTATACAAGTCCAGAACTCCATCCCTCTCACCGTCGGCCACCGTGGCCACTGGCGTTAGGGGAGGTGGAGGCCGGAATCTGAGTCAGAAGAGAGGGATGCCGGGATGTCGCCATGGAGTGAATATGATTTTGGTCAACCAGGTGCTGGGCTTCCGGTACCGGACAGCGACGAGGACACGATTGGTGTTCGATTTTCAAGTACTGGACTCTAGTACCAAATACAACCGAGACCACAGACCACTTTGAACCATTTTTTGCCGAAACGGGAACGGTCGCTAGGCCTGCTAAGCCCACAGTCCTGACGCGACTGGCCCAGTGCCCTGCACAACGTTTTTATAAATAGATCCTTTTCGAAATCTATACGAATCCTGCAATCATGTTGACCACCGAAACAGCAACAAATTCAAAATCCCTGCACAGCTCTGATCCATGTGCCAGACCAAGGAGAGAGAAATCACTTTTTCACTCCTTTTCTATGGGTCACACTTGAAACTAGTAAGAGAAAAGAAGTACTAATCTTAAAGCATATGGACGGCAATGATAGCATGCGCTGGGGTAAGGTTACGTACCAAAACCAGAATAAGTCTGAGATATTGATATGTATATCAATACTTCGGGCATGGAGGACATGACCCCCCCCCCCCCCCAAATAATATAATGTATATTGATAAAGTGTTATCAATAAATTGGGCGGGGAAGACCCCCCTTTAAATAAAAATAAAAAATAAAAATAAAATGATAAATGCTACTGTAGCAACAGTGAAAATTCCACTGTAGCAACAGCAAAAAAAAAAAACATGTATCCTGGCGTACATGCCAAGAAGGGCAAGCATGTAGACTTCAAGCATACAAGGCGTGCCCGAGAAGATTGCCACGAATGCGTGCTCTCCTGTAGCACCAATTATATGGTCGGTACTGTATCACACAGTATCACCAATTATATGGCCAATACTGTATCACACAGTATGACCAACAATATGGCGAATACTGTGACACCAACCGTTTCCACGTGGTGCCATGAAGAGAAGCGCCGAGAAGGGCCACGAAGCGGTGCTGGAGGCATCTCTCCCCCCTATAAAAGGAGGCCAAGCCTCAGAAGAAGGATCACCAACCAGAAGAGCAAGCATCAAGCATCCAGAGCACATCCAGAGCACACTCTCCGTTCAGTAGTAGTAGTAGTAGATTTTCCCTAAAATAAGAAGCCTCCATAGAAGAAGGCGCTTGTAAGATATATCTGGAGAAGTTGTAAGGTAATTCCTCCGTCCGTGTGTAAACCCTTCGGGGGTTCCCGAAAGGGAAACCCGTATGTAAATTATATTGTGGAAATGAAGTAGTTTTGTGTGTCTCCCTTGATCTTTTTATCATGGTTATATGGGATGGGTTTTTATGCTAGGGATCCTATAGGAGAAATCTCTGCGTGTAGTTCTCTGTTAAGCTCTGCATGTGGCATCAGAACGAGAACCGCAGCCGTAGAGAAGTGTTCCCTTCGGGTGGAACTGCCTGGGAAGACGATAAAAATCAACCCATATAAACTTGGCTAAAAACATCTAGGGAAAGAAACTTAGCTGCTTCTGAAGCAATACAATGATAAATACGAAGTCTTGAGTAGGACTATTACACCACTGCGCACACCGCCGAAAGTACCGTTGGCCTCGCCAGCCTCCAAGATCCTGCAAAAAATCCATAAAATAATCTCAACATTTAATAACATTTAATAAATTTTAATCAGTTTATTTTAATTTTGAATTTATTAGTAAATTAATTGTAATCTGTGTATATTGGTATCAGAGCTAGTGTTCAATCATTGAAAGGTTAAAGTATCTAAATTTAGAAGTTAGCACAGGAAAGGTAGTAAAATCCAAAGATAATATTGACATAAGGTGTAGAATAAATCCGTCGGAAGATCATACCTGGCATACTTCCCATAGCGATTAAATATTGTCGTTGATCTGATATATAACTTTTTCATATCTTGGGGAAAAAGGCAAGAAAATTTAGACCAAAAATTAGAAAGTTTATTGAAAGAATATCAAAAACTCATTGAAAGATTTTCAGGTTTAAACAATAAAGTTGATATAGCTTTGCATAAGCTAGAAGAAGCAAAAACAAGACAGAACACGGTCTGTAGGAATAACGATTATATTAAAGAAGAAGTGTTATCCCTTGGGAAAAGTATAGGGGTTTGTCTGAATAAAAACAAAGACCTATTCACAGTCTTTGAAACAAGACAAGATATTCTTAAAATTAAAGAATTAGTGCAAGAAGTAAAGAAATTGGTCCTTTCATAATTTGCATGACCGAATATAACCAAGCCTTAAACGAAGTAGCAAAATATTTAACACCTCCTATTGGTTTTTCTAATCACGAATCACCAAAAGAAGACTCCAAAATAATCATAAAACAAAATAACACAATCATCCAGTTATTACTTCAGACTTTCGAAAAGCTAAATAGTGTGCAGAAAAACAAAGAGATTGTGCTAGCCTCATCTGGGTTAGTAACATCGTCGAGAAATATCAATTCAGAAAAATGGATATATCTAAAAACTTCGCTAGAAGAGACAGAAACCTCCAGTTTATAAGACAAGACTCAAAGCCGTTGTCAATAAAACATAGATTATCATGCGATCTGGTGATGATGTTAATAATTTAGAAGAAGTTATAGACCTTGAAAGAGATCTAGAAAGGTATCAGAAAGATACGCTAAGAAAAATAAAACCACAACAAGTATATCATATGGGTATGTTTGAAAGTAGAAGCAATCTATATAGAATATCCAGAGAAGTAGAGTTAAGTGTAATAACTCATCCAGTAGACTTGAGAATTGTAAGCAAGAATATTGAAGGTGAACTCAAATATTGTGGGTATAAATATATTCATCAAGGTATGTATATTATAGGGGTCAAAGGAATGACAAGAAAGAAAATAGGAGCAAAGGTCTTAATAACTCTATTAGACAAAAGATGGGATTCAGTAGATAAAGCAGCTTTAGGTTTCATGGAAGGAGATATGAATGAAAATATGTTAATAACATATATAGCTCCAGATCTAATAATGCCTATAAGGGAATTTATTGAAAAAATGAGTATTGGGTTTCAGACTAAAGGATATGAAGACTTTAGAGGAACCAACTTGTTAGTAAGCATTGAATTTATAGGAAGACTCACAAATAAAAGTAGCTCTAGATACAGAGTAAATGTAAATGATGTAATCGAAAATATGCAATCAAAAGGTATAAAATTCATGAGTCCCCTTACAATCGGCTCTGAGGAACGAGCTGGAGAAGAATGGAATATAGGTGAACTAGTAGAAAGAAAGGAATTAAAACAACCACAAGCTTACATAAGCTATCAAAACTGCGAAGGAAGTAGTAGCATTAGGTTTACAAATTATAAATCTGCATCTGTAGAAGACACAGAATCCCTCATGTCAGAACCAGAATCTAGTGACAATAAAAGCAAAGATACAATAGAATGCATGGAAAGGACAGATTTAAATAATGAAATAAATCATTATGAACAAAAATTAAAACATATAGAATGGGAGTATAGCAATTCTATGATAAAAGATTGGCCTAAGATAAGAGACAAAGAGTTGTTTTTCATAAGAGAAATTGCAAGGCTAAAGAAATTTAAAAAAGAGAGAGAAACAGCCACAAATAGCTCACCAAAAGTAAATAATAACATAGCATCAAAAGTTGAAGATATAAACAAAAATATTGATCAAAGTCATAAAAATAAAGCCATAAGTGAAGAAGATCAATGGGAAATAAATAATAAATTTTTAACAGAGAGTTATGAAGAAGAAGAAGAAGAAGAGTTAATGAGAGAAATGATGACAGATGAAGATTATTTAGATGCCTCTGAAGAATATAATGACTTCATAAATTCCCTAGATGATGTTGGACTACATAATTTAGAAAACGCAATAGAAGCAATGGAAGTAGACAATAGCAAAAGAAAAAGATCTGAATATAGCTATGGAGACAGTTCAACTTCAGTAAGGCAAGATGGTCCACAAGAAAGACCTAGTAGGCTGCGGGACAATGGCCTCCGGAGAAAGATGATTTTCAACCATCTTACATTCCCGGACAATATAAATATATGGGTAGCAAGAGAAGAGATTTCGAAAAGCCGGTACAATTTCAAAACACCAAATATGATGGTGCAATATTAAATTTAGCAGCCCATGATCCAATAGATTGGCCAAATATACCCAGCATCTGGAAAGGATTAATAGTTCAAAAATACATACAAAACCAGCATAATATAGGACCTAAGGTAGAAGATATGCTGACATATCTCGATAGGAGAATCTGCAAAAGTTTTATGGGAACAATGGGTAGAAACATTTCCAGCTAGTTATGCAGAATTAAAAAGGGCTGGAAGTAACCCAAACAATTTTGCAAATATTATATCAACTATAATTATAGCAGAAGATCCAGAATTAGGAGAAACCGCTTTGCAAAATGAAAGGTTAAGAGAAATAGAAAAATTAACGCTAACGAGTTGGAAAGGTATCAAAGAGTTCTCTCAACATTACTTATATAATGCTACCACTGCTAAACAAGGTTATAATGTAGGAGTAGTTGAAAGATATTTTAATAAATTACCTGATCCTTTAGGATCAATAATATTTGAGGAATATAAGAAAGAAATAGTAGGATTAGATTTAAATATATCCCAAGCCATAACATTCGTTTTCAAAAAGCTAAGAAAAATATGTACAAATATTCAAGCTCAAAGATCTATGAAAAGATCAGATTATAATTTCTGCAACAACATTGTCCAAATACCATTAACATATGGACAAGAACGGTACAAAAATAAAAAATATTATAAACCTCAGCGAAGGGATAATAGAAATTTTAGAACCAAGAGAAGATATTTCTTAAGAAGGTCAGATAATAGAGCCCCTTTCTTACATAAAAGGAATGTAAGAAGATATGATCCCAGAAAATCATACGATAAGACATGCGGGTGTTTCATATGTAACTACTTTGACCATCTAAGTAGAACTTGCCCTAATAAAGACCAGAAAAGATACTCTAGTAAATATGAAGAGCAAGAGAAAGTTCTAATCATAGATAGTGTCAATGAAAATATACTGGTTTGCGATGATGAAATAAAAGATGATGAGTCAATATATTCAATTATAGAAACAGATGAAGTAGAAAAACAAAAGTTAGAAGAAGAATCAAGTGAAGATGAGTTAGATTTAATAGATGAATTGGCAGGATTAAAAATTGAAATGATGAACCAAGTAGACTGTAAACATGACTGGATCAGAGGTAAAGGAGATTATAATATAAAATGTGCTTTCTGTATATATTACCCAAGTCAAGAAAATAGGTCTACTTGTAACATATGTTTAAAACAGGCTTGTGCCTCTTGTTTAAAAGCTAAGAATCAAGAATCAAGACAAGAGTTAGAATATGAACCAGAAGATGAAATACTATCTAGCAGAGTTAGAAATTTAGAAAATAGGATTAATAAGCTAGAAGTGGAATTAGAGGAGTTAAAAGGTAAGTCAGAAAATAAAGGTAAAAATAAAGCTCAGGAAGAGAATGCTTCCAAAAACACTGAACTAAAAGATCAAATGACAACAGTAAAAGAGCAAAAAGGAGACAGGCTAATCCAACTCAAAGATGCATTAACTAGTTTTGGAAATAAATATATAGTAAGATTACCATTTAAGGAAGTGTCAGGAATAAGAATCCCGATTAAAGTAGTACTGAAGCCAAATATTTCTTATAAAATATTAGCTTTATTAGACACAGGTTGTACTAAGAACATCATCCATGACAATTTTTTTGCTAGATGCCCAGAATTAGTGACAACCATAGATGATAGTAAAGCCGAAGTCTCTACAGACATGTCAGACATACCCATATGATATACTTGTTGTGGTTTTATTTTTCTTAGCGTATCTTTCTGATACCTTTCTAGATCTCTTTCAAGGTCTATAACTTCTTCTAAATTATTAACATCATAAGCTGTACTGCATGATAATCTATGTTTTATTGACAACGGCTTTGAGTCTTGTCTTATAAACTGGAGGTTTCTGTCTCTTCTAGCGAAGTTTTTAGATATATCCATTTTTCTGAATTGATATTTCTCGACGATGTTACTAACCCAGATGAGGCTAGCACAATCTCTTTGGGCGCTGGGGTAAGGTTACGCCCAAAAGAAGACTCCAAAATAATCATAAAACAAAATAAATACCAATATACACAGATTACAATTAATTTTCTAATAAATTCGAAATTAAAATAAACTGATTAAAATTTATTAAGTGTTATTAAATGTTGAGATTATTTTATGGATTTTTTGCAGGATCTTGGAGGCTGGCGAGGCCAACGGTACTTTCGGCGGTGTCTGTGATGGTGTAATAATCCTACTCAGTACTCCCCGTATTTATCATTGTATTGCTTCAGAAGCAGCTAAGTTTCTTTCCCTAGATGTTTTTAGCCAAGTTTATATGGGTTGATTTTTATCGTCTTCCCAGGCAGTTCCACCCGAAGGGAACACTTCTCTACGGCTACGGTTCTCGTTCTGACGCCACATGCAGGGCTTAACAAAGAACTACACGCAGAGATTTCTCCTATAGGATCCCTAGCATAAAAACCTATCCCATATAACCATGATAAAAAGATCAAGGGAGACACACAAAACTACTTCATTTCCACAATATAATTTACATACGGGTTTCCCTTTCGGGAACCCCCGAAGGGTTTACACACGGACGGAGGAATTACCTTACAACTGAAAGGACACGGATGTCGCCTAGAGGGGGGGGGGGGGTGAATAGGCGATTTAAAACTTTTACGAGATGGGCTTAACAAATGCGGAATAAAACTAGCGTTTACTTTGTCAAGCCCAAAGCCTATAAACTATGGTTCACCTATGTGCACCAACAACTTATTCTAAGCAATGGTTCAACTATGTGTACCAACAACTTATGCTAAGCAAGACAAGCAACTTATGTGATAGCACGATATATATATAACTTCAAGCACGATGGCTATCACAAAGTAAAGTGCATAAGTAAAGAGCTCGGGTATAGGAATAACCGAAGTGACGCGGAGACAACGATGTAGCCCGAAGTTCACACTCTTGCGAGTGCTACTCTCCGTTGGAGCGGTGTGGAGGTGATACGTCTCCGACGTATCGATAATTTCTTATGTTCCATGCCACATTATTGATGTTATCTACATGTTTTATGCACACTTTATGTCATATTAGTGCATTTTCTGGAACTAACCTATTAACAAGATGCCGAAGTGCCGATTCTTGTTTTGCTGTTTTTGGTTTCAGAAATCCTAGTAAGGAAATATTCTCGGAATTGGACGAAATCAAAGCCCAGGGGCCTATTTTCTCACGAAGCTTCCAGAAGTCCGAAGGAGAGACGAAGAGGGGCCACGGAGGGGCCACACTATAGGGCGGCGCGGCCCCCCCCTTGGCCGCGCCGGCCTGTGGTGTGGGGCCCCCGTGCCGCCTCTTGACCTGCCCTTCCGCCTATAAAAAGTCTCCGTGACGAAACCCCCGATCACGAGAGCCACGATACGGAAAACCTTCCCGGAGACGCCGCCGCCGCCGATCCCATCTCGGGGGATCCAGGAGATCGCCTCCGGCACCCTGCCGGAGAGGGGAATCATCTCCCGGAGGACTCTACGCCGCCATGGTCGCCTCCGGTGTGATGTGTGAGTAGTCTACCCCTGGACTATGGGTCCATAGCAGTAGCTAGATGGCTGTCTTCTCCCCATTGTGCTATCATTGTCGGATCTTGTGAGCTGCCTAACATGATCAAGATCATCTATCTGTAATTCTACATGTTGCGTTTGTTGGGATCCGATGAATAGAGAATACTTGTTATGTTGATTATCAAAGTTATATCTATGTGTTGTTTATGATCTTGCATGCTCTCCGTTACTAGTAGATGCTCTGGCCAAGTAGATGCTTGTAACTCCAAGAGGGAGTACTTATGCTCGATAGTGGGTTCATGCCTGCATTGACACAGGACGATGTGAGAAAGTTCTAAGGTTGTGTTGTGCTGTTGCCACTAGGGATAAAACATTAGTGCTATGTTCAAGGATGTAGTCACTAGTTACATTACGCACCATACTTAATGCAATTGTCTGTTGTTAGCAACTTAATACTGGAGGGGGTTCGGATGATAACCTGAAGGTGGACTTTTTAGGCATAGATGCAGTTGGATGACGGTCTATGTACTTTGTCGTAATGCCCAATTAAATCTCACTATACTCATCATGATATGTATGTGCATGGTCATGCTCTCTTTATTTGTCAATTGCCCAACAGTAATTTGTTCACCCAACATGCTGTTCGTCTTATGGGAGAGACACCTCTAGTGAACTGTGGACCCCGGTCCAATTCTCTTTACTGAAATACAATCTACTGCAATACTTGTTCTACTGTTTTCTGCAAACAATCATCTTCCACACAATACGGTTAACTCTTTGTTACAGCAAGCCGGTGAGATTGACAACCTCACTGTTTCGTTGGGGCAAAGTATTTTGGTTGTGTTGTGCAGGTTCCACGTTGGCGCCGGAATCACTGGTGTTGCGCCGCACTACATCTCGCCGCCATCAACCTTCAACGTGCTTCTTGACTCCTACTGGTCCGATTAAACCTTGGTTTCTTACTGAGGGAAACTTGCCGCTGTGCGCATCACACCTTCCTCTTGGGGTTCCCAACGGACGCGTGTCGAACGAAGAGACAATACGTCAACCACGCGCATCAGGAGTACAAGTCACTCCAAATGCACGAGGGCCACCGTATTCTCCTCGAGAATTCCCACCAAAAGGGATGTCCTCGATCCACTATGGGACCTTAGGAAGGTCACCGAACCCGCACAAAGCTTGGGGCTATCTCCACAACTTAATTGGAGGCTCCCAACAAATTGCCACAAAGGCCTTGCCCTTGAAGATTCTCCACAACTTAATTGGAGTCCCCAAGAACACCACAAAGATGCCACAAAGGCCTTGCCCTTGAAGATTCTCCACAACTTAATTGGAGTCCCCAAGAACACCACAAAGATGCCACAAAGGCCTTGCCCTTGAAGATTCTCCACAACTTAATTGGAGTCCCCAAGAACACCACTAAGATGCCACAAAGGCCTAGAATCCGTCTAGGGTTCCAAGAACCCAAGAGTAACAACCTTCTTGCTTTCACTTCCACGAATCACCGTGGAGAACTCAAACCGATGCACCAACTAATGCAATGGCAAGAACACCACAAAGATGCTCAAGTCCTTCTCTCTCAAATTCCAACAAAGCTACAAAAGCTATTGGGGGAATAAGAGAGGAAGAACAAATAGGAGGAGGAACACCAAATTTCTCCAAGATCTAGATCTAGTGGATTCCCCTCACAAAGAGAGGGATTTGATTGGTGAAGATGTAGATCTAGATCTCCTCTATCTTTCTCTCAAATAGATGCAAGATTCATGGGAGGGAGAGGGAGATAGCAAGCTCAAAGAAGGTCAGCAATGGGGGCAAAAACGAGCTCAAACGGATGGGGAACTTTGGGGAAGAAGACCCCCTTAAATAGGGCAAGAGAAATCTGCCCGTTATGCACAAAACTCGTCAAAACCGGAACTTCCGGTCATTTGGGGCGGAACTTCCGCCCCCCGGAAGTTCCGGCCAACTTCCGGATGAAGTAGGGCGCCCCCGGAATGCTCCCGGTATGTTTTCTGCGTGCAGATTCGTCATTTCCGGAAGTTCACCGGAAGTAGGGCGGAAGTTCCGGCCACCGGAACTTCCGGTCATTTGGGGCGGAACTTCCGGCCAACTTCCGGCCAAAAAACGGCTTCACGGAAACTTGAATAACTTTTGCATCCGGACTCCGATTTTGATGATCTTGGGCTCGTTTCAAAGCTAGTAACAAGCTCTACAAGATCATGCAGGGAACCATCATAGTCCAATAAGGTAGGATATAAATAAATGATGAAAGGTTTGACCTATCTAAAAAAGACATGCCGGTAAAACCTCCAACCTCGAAAATGCAACAACTTGAGTTAGGAAACTCGGATTTGGGTGAAACCAATTTTGTTGTAAAGAAGATGACAAGAGCTACCCCACAAAGAGTGAAAAGCTTAAGAACAAGTGGGGTAGGTTTTTCTATGTATTTCAGAGTGAAACCTCTCAATACGAGAAACCGAGAAAAACTCCAATATCGAAAACGCAACAAGTGATCCATGCGAATCCGTTTCGATGAACTAGAGCTTGTCATGAGAATAAGCACAATCTCTAAAACACCATATGGATACGATCCAAATAACAACCAAGAAAGATGATGCAAGGATGCAAAGGTTTGAGCTCTCTCCGGACGATACGATCGAGTTACTCACTCGAGAGCCCTCTTGATAGTACGGCAACTAAACTATAAACCGGTCTCCAACTACACTATGAGACCGGTGAGAAAGAAACCCTATCAAGAGCAAACCTTATACTTGCGCATTCCACTTGAGCTCGATGATGACGATCTTGACCGCAACAAGATGGAACGCCTTTCTTGATTGTGCTTGCTTGACGAAGTCTTGTGGATTGCTCCCCCATAATCCATCATGGGAGAGCTTCTTCTTCGGCGCATCTTCACATATCCATGAACACTATATGGAGAGCATGCTTCAAGCATATGATCTCTTCGAGTTGGCTCATCTTAAACTTGCACTTCATTTCTTCATGGCAAGCTTCAAGCATATGATCTCTTCGAGTTGGCTCATCTTGAACTTGCACTTCATTTCTTCATGTTGATGTCTTGAAGTAACTTGAGGGCTCACTTCCTCTTCATCTTCAAGACATACTTGACACTTGATATCCTTCATCAATTTCTTCTTATTGCAACCTTGAAGCCAACATATGGTTCAAGCATTGCCTATGGACAACACCTACAAATATAACTCAATGCAAACATTAGTCCATAGGGATTGTCATTAATTACCAAAACCACACATGGGGGCTCCATGCACTTTCAATCTCCCCCATTTTGGTAATTGATGACAATCTCTTTGAGAGGGTTTATATAAGGAATTTAAGAAACAACAAGTTGAATACATAGAGCAAACTCCCCCATAATATATGCATGTGTGAATGAACTTGACTTTTATTGCATACATTGGCATTCAAAGCCTAGTGGAGTTTCCTCTAAATATTCAATTATGCAAAGCACCAAGATGCAAAGCAATAAAGGCACATGCTTAAGCACAAAGCAAAGACATAACCAAATTCCCTTAAACCCTCCAAACTTCTCCCCCATTGGCACCAATTGCCGAAATGGGTGAAAAATTTAGAAGGCCAATATAGTGAGAGTTCCTCCATAGCGTGTGCATTTCTCATAATTTGAGTGGAATCAAATGCACGTATCCAATGATGAATATTTGGAAGGAATCACACTATAGATAGGATCAAAGATTGCAAAAAGATAACAAAGTCAAGAAGCTTCAACAAATGAAGCAAGCAACCAAATGAACCACAAAGAAGATACCAAAAGAAAGATAGATATTATGATAAGATCAAGAAGATTGCTCTAAATAATATTAGGAAGCTCCCCAAGGTTTGTGCACAAAACTAGACAATTTTCATTGGAGTATGAAGTGCACAAACATGGAATCATCACACCCATAATATCATTCAAAACAAAAAATACCAAGTGAATCAAACTCTAATGATCACCACAAAATAGTGCCTTAAATAAAATGAGGAAGCTCACCAAGGTACATGCATAAAATAAAATGTTGCATTTGAATACAATATGCATAACATGGAATCCTCACTCCCTCATTTAAAACACAAACATTTGTAATAGATTATAGATAGAAAAATAATCTTAACACTTGCAACAAACAAATAGTTGAGCAACAAGTAAGAGGCGCCATAAAAAAAAAGGCTCAACCAAGAGGATATGTGAAAGGCATGATAAAGCATATTATAAGACTATTACAAGGATGAGCAAAAAGCATCATCATAGTCTTCAATGAATTATATGCTTAGCATGACCAATCAACATGCAATAAATAAATAAGATATCAAAAGAAGATGTATCATCTCTTATGTGTATAAGTTTCTCTAAGTGGACAAAATCACTAAGATATTTATCCACAAAGAAACATGCACACACAAAATAGACACACAAGACATATAGCATGATATCCAAGATGAAGTCATGCAATATACCAATAAGAATTTTTGCTTAATAGCATGGCCAAAGGCTCAATTTTAGCTTATTGTACATTCATGAACTTCAACCACAAACAACTAAAATACATCACAAATATCAACAAGGGATAGAAGATAGTTGGGATGCATTTGAGAAAGGCAACAAGTATCACAAACGAGGATACCAAAAGAAGTAACTAAATTTGCACTTTCATCTATATTGCACATGTGAGAGCCTTGAGGAATTGATATGCAATAAAATTGCTAGATATGCATAGTTGGGATGGATGAATCATGAGCATGATTTAAAATACTTCCCAACAAATGCACTCATCTCAAATTACTCACATTCACAATAAAGAGGTTTCATTAAGACTTTTGCAACAAGAACAACATTTGCAAATCAAGATATCCATGCCAAGATGCAACCATAAGGTTGGATACAAGAAAAGTATGCACGAGAAGATACTTGTTACCAAGATAGAATTGGTGTGGATGTAGTAGATATATGTTCGTTGACCATCCTAGCTTGCCTCAAGTTACCACTGAGTCACCACTTCTTTCCAAGAGTGAGACAAGCATTCAATGCATATCCATTGTACCTAACACAAAGGTAAGTACAAAATGGTCCCCAAACTTATTGGGTCCGAAGTAGTTAGACACACTACAACATATAGGACAAACTCCACAATTCTATGTGCATATAGATATGAAATTGAATTTCATGCACATCTTAACCAAATTAGGATTTGATGGAGTTTACCCTATATATTGGATCAAAGAAAGTGACACATGCCATAAGATATACATATATTAAATATGCATGCACAATACTTTCAAGAACCAAAGGAAGATACAATTTGGACAAAACACCAAATAAACCAAGAGACAATGGTTGTCCAAATTATATCAAAGAATCAAATCAACACAAGATTGACTCCAAAGACTTATCTCATTATAAGAAGCTAATTAAACCTAAACACAAAGGAATTAGATAACCAACTCCCAAGAGAGCAAGGTTCCAACAAATAAACCAAACCGTCGAAACTTTTTATGATGGCACAAAGTACCAAAAAGAAAATTTTATGTCTCCCAAAACCAAATTTTTGATAAAGATCAAGAGATGTTAAGCATTCTAATAATATAGAAGAGCTCCCCCAAGTTTGGTGCATTATCTAGGATTTTTTATATGAATACAAAATGCACAAAACTAGGATCATCACGCTACCTATATCTTCTAACAATGCTAAGAAAGTTTGAATAGACAACTTAGATCCATAAGATGCAAGGAAGACACATGGGAGTCAAAGCACAACAAATTCATGGCAATAAATAAGGCAATATAAATACAAGAGCCAATGTAGATATGATTAATAAATATCTACCTCATAACTGATTACCAATTGTCCTAGGACAAGAGGTATTAGGAAATATTTCCCGGTGGTAGTTTGTAAGTATACATAAGATCATATTTACAACGAACAAAGCATATGGTAAAAGATAAGAGTTAACCATCATGCAAAGATAGTTTCTTGATAGCTTCATTTAGTCATACCAACATGCAAGGCAATTAATAGTATTCATACCAACATGCAAAACAATTAATAGTATTCATACCAACATGCAAAGCAATTAATAGTATGACTTGAAGCACATGGTTTTCCAAAAATGTATTGAGGGACACGTTGTGAAAAACCATGCCAAGAAAAACTTTCACAAATAAGATCCACAAAGATATTAGCAATGAAGCCATTTAAGCAAATTGGAGCTTGTTTGAGCAAACATGCCACATAGGAAAGAGATAATTTACGGTATCAATTCTATGTGACACAATCTCAAATGTTCACATTTTCTAGGCTTGTAATATGCACAAAGCTTATTACTCCCCCATAATGTGATAAGGAATTTATTTTCACAAGAGGCAAATAAGATCCAAGTAGAGATATTAATGGACATTAGAATTTGAATTTCTCATGAAGATGACATACCACATAGCGACTAGATAATCTCGCAATATCAATTCTAAGTGATATTCCTCATGTACACACATTGTTTAGGATCATGAAATTCCCAAAGGAATATCACTCCCCCAAGATGGGATTGTCCATTAATCGCTCATAAGAGCCATATAAGATACAACAAGATGCAAAGAGGCTCCAACACAAACACAAATACATGGTGTGCAACCCAACATGCATAGACTTGATTTCTCAAGAAAAACTATTAGGAAGCACAACATATACAAACACATGTTAGGAACAAAACTAACACATGCAAAGGGACGAGTAACTTTCAATATAAATGAGTTGAGAACATGTTACCGCAAGGAGGAACATTGGATATATGATAGTAGCAAGATAATCAAAAGACTTGGCTTGATATAATATAAATGATGAAGATCCCTTAATTCTTCATGATGTAGCCAAGTCTCCAATGCCCTCCAACAAGCACCTATTGATCAAGTTTTGGATTGTTGGTCCCCAACTAAGTTGGGTCCTAAGAGGTTAGTCACAATAGGCTTGGCAACCCAAATGGTTCTTTTCTTGACACCACTTTGAGCACCAATAAATTTGGCAAACACAATGCCACCCTCATCCTTACGAAGAGAATAAACATCATCAACGGTGATAGAGTTGGATGAGGTACCAATAGTACAAAAGGAGGAGATGTGGCCCTTCTCACGGCATATGTAGCAAGTTCTTTTCTTCTCCTTCTTCTCACTAGATTTCTCCACAATGGGAGAATTGGCTTGATTCTTCTTGGGAAGTGGCATTTCTTCAACTTGAGGTTGAATATGAGTTTGAGCTTGAGGCCGCTTCCCTTTTTGCTTCTTCTTCAAAGGGCAAGATCTAACATGATGCCCTTCAATTTTGCACTTGAAGCAAACAATCTTGGCCGGGTCTTTGACTTGTAATTGGCCCTTCTTAGTCTTGTTGTTCTTGGACTTGTTCTTGTTGTTGGAGTTGAATCCAAGTCCACTCTTGTCATTGGGGGATTGTTGCACACTTAACATCTTGTCAAGTTTGCATTTCCCTTCATGACCCTTTACCAAGTCGTTCTTCAAAGAAGAGACTTGGGCCTTGAGCTCTTTGATTTCCTCTACATGGTTAGCAACAACACAAGTACTAGAGGAAGTAGAACCTTCATTGTTAGAGCAACAAGGCAAGGAAGATAATTCATCACAAGATTTAGCAATATTATGAGTGGATGAATTACTAGGACTAGCACATGGCAATATAACATTTTGAGTATTAGTGCTAGTACCCACATGAGGCTCACACGGTGTTGCCTTTGATATGATAGCCTCATGAGCTAACTTTAGCCTATCATGAGAAGCTAGAAGATCCTCATGGGAGCTAGAAAGCTTTCCACGATTTTCTTCCAATTTCCCATAATTTCTAGTTAGCAACTCAAGTTGAGCCCTTAGCTCAACATTCTCCTTCAAGATAGATTATTCACAAGAAGTAGAGTTAGTAGCACAAGCATCATCACAAGACATATTAAGAAGAGAGGGTAACATAGCATGCTCTTTTAAATAGGAAGCTTGAAGTTGCTCATGGGACTTGGTGAGGATAGAGTGTTCGCTCTCCAAGACCTTGTGGGCCTTGTCTAGATCATCTAGATCCTTAACAAGTTTATCATGACCAACACCAACTTTGCGATTTTCCTTTTTAAGCATTTTTACTTGAGCTTTAGCATGGTCTCTTTCCTTAGTGAGTTTAGAAACTATTTCATTTTGAGACACTTCAAGGGTTTCAAGTTGCTCTTCAAGAGAGGCTATGGTCTCTTGTTCTTCTTCAAGATCATTCTTTAGGGATGCTACATCATTGGCATACTCTCGTTCAAGAGCACCCTTTTTATCAATGGTGTTCTCATGCATCCAAATAAGTTTTTGGCTCTCAATAGCGGTAGTCAAGATTTCAAAGAAGTGAGTACTAGCAATTTTATCTTTGCAAATAACCTTGAATACGCTCTTACCCTTATCGCGTAGAGAGACAACCCAATCCTCTTCTTCATATTCATCCTCATCCTTATCACCACGAGACATATTAGGTTCCATGGTAGGAGGTACCGTGGAACCCTTGGCCATAAGGCATATATGAGGACCGTGAGATAAAGATGAGGAGTTACTTGAGGCTCCTTTCAAGATCTTGTCTTGACCAATAGAATCTTTGGTTTCCTCTACATTGTTAGACACACAACAACTAGAGAAAATAGAATCATTTTTATCATGGCCACAAGACAATGCAAGCATATCATCATTAGATTTTTTCAAGCAACTTACACATGATATGCAAGGACTATCAACACAAGCACGTAAATCATTTCTAGTGCTAGATGTGTTTGAGTCCGTAGATGAAACATTGCAATGAGATAGAGATGAAGAATCATTAATAGAAAGCTCAAAATCAACATTGCAATTTTCATCACCACTCACCATATCATTACCTTGTGTCTTGACACACTTTGGTGAAGTGGATGAAGATGAGAACTCATCACGGCCGGAAGTGGAAGCAATGCAATCATCCTTAATAATATTGGACACATCATATTTATCTTGAATTTTTGTCCATAACTCATGAGCGCTCCAAAAAGGCAAGTATGGAAAAAGACCTACATCTCTCAAAGCATTCATAAGAACATAAGAAGCTTGAGAATTGAGATATAAATTTTTCTCATCCTCTAACGATAGATTTTGTGAATCCATAGGAGGAGAAAAACCTATATCTACAATTTTCTCCATATGAGGGTCAATGTCCCGAAAATGACTAAGCATGCAAATTTTCCAAACATCATAATTTGTGCCATCTAATATAAGAGTGTTATCATGCACAAATCCTCTAGCCGACATCTTTACTCTCAAGGCGGTGAAGCCTAAGAATGAGAGACCTTGCTCTGATACCAATTGAAAGGACACGGATGTCGCCTAGAGGGGGGGGGGGGTGAATAGGCGATTTAAAACTTTTACGAGATGGGCTTAACAAATGCGGAATAAAACTAGCGTTTACTTTGTCAAGCCCAAAGCCTATAAACTATGGTTCACCTATGTGCACCAACAACTTATTCTAAGCAATGGTTCAACTATGTGTACCAACAACTTATGCTAAGCAAGACAAGCAACTTATGTGATAGCACGATATATATATAACTTCAAGCACGATGGCTATCACAAAGTAAAGTGCATAAGTAAAGAGCTCGGGTATAGGAATAACCGAAGTGACGCGGAGACAACGATGTAGCCCGAAGTTCACACTCTTGCGAGTGCTACTCTCCGTTGGAGCGGTGTGGAGGACAAGTCACTCCAAATGCACGAGGGCCACCGTATTCTCCTCGAGAATTCCCACCAAAAGGGATGTCCTCGATCCACTATGGGACCTTAGGAAGGTCACCGAACCCGCACAAAGCTTGGGGCTATCTCCACAACTTAATTGGAGGCTCCCAACAAATTGCCACAAAGGCCTTGCCCTTGAAGATTCTCCACAACTTAATTGGAGTCCCCAAGAACACCACAAAGATGCCACAAAGGCCTTGCCCTTGAAGATTCTCCACAACTTAATTGGAGTCCCCAAGAACACCACAAAGATGCCACAAAGGCCTTGCCCTTGAAGATTCTCCACAACTTAATTGGAGTCCCCAAGAACACCACTAAGATGCAACAAAGGCCTAGAATCCGTCTAGGGTTCCAAGAACCCAAGAGTAACAACCTTCTTGCTTTCACTTCCACGAATCACCGTGGAGAACTCAAACCGATGCACCAACTAATGCAATGGCAAGAACACCACAAAGATGCTCAAGTCCTTCTCTCTCAAATTCCAACAAAGCTACAAAAGCTATTGGGGGAATAAGAGAGGAAGAACAAATAGGAGGAGGAACACCAAATTTCTCCAAGATCTAGATCTAGTGGATTCCCCTCACAAAGAGAGGGATTTGATTGGTGAAGATGTAGATCTAGATCTCCTCTATCTTTCTCTCAAATAGATGCAAGATTCATGGGAGGGAGAGGGAGATAGCAAGCTCAAAGAAGGTCAGCAATGGGGGCAAAAACGAGCTCAAACGGATGGGGAACTTTGGGGAAGAAGACCCCCTTAAATAGGGCAAGAGAAATCTGCCCGTTATGCACAAAACTCGTCAAAACCGGAACTTCCGGTCATTTGGGGCGGAACTTCCGCCCCCCGGAAGTTCCGGCCAACTTCCGGATGAAGTAGGGCGCCCCCGGAATGCTCCCGGTATGTTTTCTGCGTGCAGATTCGTCATTTCCGGAAGTTCACCGGAAGTAGGGCGGAAGTTCCGGCCACCGGAACTTCCGGTCATTTGGGGCGGAACTTCCGGCCAACTTCCGGCCAAAAAACGGCTTCACGGAAACTTGAATAACTTTTGCATCCGGACTCCGATTTTGATGATCTTGGGCTCGTTTCAAAGCTAGTAACAAGCTCTACAAGATCATGCAGGGAACCATCATAGTCCAATAAGGTAGGATATAAATAAATGATGAAAGGTTTGACCTATCTAAAAAAGACATGCCGGTAAAACCTCCAACCTCGAAAATGCAACAACTTGAGTTAGGAAACTCGGATTTGGGTGAAACCAATTTTGTTGTAAAGAAGATGACAAGAGCTACCCCACAAAGAGTGAAAAGCTTAAGAACAAGTGGGGTAGGTTTTTCTATGTATTTCAGAGTGAAACCTCTCAATACGAGAAACCGAGAAAAACTCCAATATCGAAAACGCAACAAGTGATCCATGCGGAATCCGTTTTCGATGAACTAGAGCTTGTCATGAGAATAAGCACAATCTCTAAAACACCATATGGATACGATCCAAATAACAACCAAGAAAGATGATGCAAGGATGCAAAGGTTTGAGCTCTCTCCGGACGATACGATCGAGTTACTCACTCGAGAGCCCTCTTGATAGTACGGCAACTAAACTATAAACCGGTCTCCAACTACACTATGAGACCGGTGAGAAAGAAACCCTATCAAGAGCAAACCTTATACTTGCGCATTCCACTTGAGCTCGATGATGACGATCTTGACCGCAACAAGATGGAACGCCTTTCTTGATTGTGCTTGCTTGACGAAGTCTTGTGGATTGCTCCCCCATAATCCATCATGGGAGAGCTTCTTCTTCGGCGCATCTTCACATATCCATGAACACTATATGGAGAGCATGCTTCAAGCATATGATCTCTTCGAGTTGGCTCATCTTAAACTTGCACTTCATTTCTTCATGGCAAGCTTCAAGCATATGATCTCTTCGAGTTGGCTCATCTTGAACTTGCACTTCATTTCTTCATGTTGATGTCTTGAAGTAACTTGAGGGCTCACTTCCTCTTCATCTTCAAGACATACTTGACACTTGATATCCTTCATCAATTTCTTCTTATTGCAACCTTGAAGCCAACATATGGTTCAAGCATTGCCTATGGACAACACCTACAAATATAACTCAATGCAAACATTATTCCATAGGGATTGTCATTAATTACCAAAACCACACATGGGGGCTCCATGCACTTTCAAGAACTTCTCCAGATATATCTTACAAGCGCCTTCTTCTATGGAGGCTTCTTATTTTAGGGAAAATCTACTACTACTACTACTGAGCGGAGAGTGTGCTCTGGATGTGCTCTGAATGCTTGATGCTTGCTCTTCTGGTTGGTGATCCTTCTTCTGAGGCTTGGCCTCCTTTTATAGGGGGGAGAGATGCCTCCAGCACCGCTTCGTGGCCCTTCTCGGCGCTTCTCTTCATGGCACCACGTGGAAACGGTTGGTGTCACAGTATTCGCCATATTATTGGTCATACTGTGTGATACAGTATTGGCCATATAATTGGTGATACTGTGTGATACAGTACCGACCATATAATTGGTGCTACAGGAGAGCACGCATTCGTGGCAATCTTCTCGGGCACGCCTTGTATGCTTGAAGTCTACATGCTTGCCCTTCTTGGCATGTACGCCAGGATACATGTTTTTTTTTTTGCTGTTGCTACAGTGGAATTTTCACTGTTGCTACAGTAGCATTTATCATTTTATTTTTATTTTTTATTTTTATTTAAAAGGGGGGTCTTCCCCGCCCAATTTATTGCTAACACTGTCTTCCCCGCCCAATTTATTGATAACACTTTATCAATATACCTTATATTATTTCATTTGGGGGGGGGGGGGGGTCATGTCCTCCATGCCCGAAGAGCAAGCATCAAGCTTATATATATATATATATAGGTAACTAAGTAGAAAGCATCTATGCAAGAGAAAATAACCTACTAAGAAAATCTGCTAACGAGCATGGACGACTAATTCAATTTGCACTCCATCGCAAGAAAGTTTGGGCCAACCACTCACGTAGGAAATCTCAGAGGCTGTGTAAAAACTTGATAAAAGACACGATTACATACAACTTAATAAAGCTAAGAACGATTACAACTTGGTAAAGCTAAGATATTTCAGAGGTGACGTAAAAGTTTAATGCCCCTAAGAATAGCAAGGATGGCCTGATTACAAAATGCAAGTTTTACATGTAGGGCTAGAGTAAGAACTCCATTTGAATAGCATATATATGTGTCCATGCACACATGTCTTTACATATTTCAGCCATAGGGTGCATATAAAAATAAAGGAATTAATATGTGAACATGTAATAAATTACATTAGTCGGTGCAAATTATTTAGTTACATCAGCTCCACTAGACAACTCGTTGATGTCAGTGGCGGAGCCACGTTGTGGCTGTGTAGTCAAGCGACTACACAGGTTTTTTGCAAGTCCAAGAGCCCCAACTATGCATACCCACTGCAAAACACTAAAAACTGTAGAAATGACCACGCGCCTATGCGCACTTGTTATGTGCTATGAGTATTATTTAACTGAGCTTGCAAAACGAACATAGGCCCTCTCTTCCATTTCAGCAGGCTTCCTGTTATCCCGTGTAGCCTGTAAATCTCCTTTATACTTTTTTTTTGAAACAAGGCAAAAGATTTGCCATTTTCATTGATTAAGAAGAAAGTGTTTAGGAGTCTTACAAACCACAACTTGACTAGGATGTCAAGTCGAAAAAAAAAACAAAAGCCTACTCTCGCGGTATTACAATACTCAACGCTTTAGCCCCCGCAACGCTCCATAGAGTAACTTCTTCTTTGATTTTGGAAACAACCATGTTCAAGGTTGAGACATTGCTCCGAAAAACGCGAGCATTTCTCTCTTTCCATATCTCCCAAGAGACCAACATAACAAGAGATTTCATGGCCTTCTTAGAGGGCCCTTGCTTGTGAATTCCTTCACTCCACCAATCTAGTGTGCCAACTAGTTGGATCAACATCATGGAGAGCTAACCAATCCTTCACCTTTACCCATACCCTAGTTGTGAAAGAACACTTGAAGAGAAGGTGAGAGGCGGTCTCATTAGCACGATTACAAAGCTTGCATGTACCGCAATTTTGCCAACCTCTTCTTTCGAGTCTATCCGCCGTCCAAACTCTATTTTGAATAATCAACCATGCAAAGATCTTGCATTTAGGAGGGGCCCAAGGCTTCCAAACTAGAGAAGGCATGGATGATTTGGGATGCCTCAAAAATTGCATGGAGTAGGCCGACTTTGAAGAGTAGCATCCATCATTTGTGAGTTTCCAAACAATTGAATCCGGCGTGTTGGGTTCTAAATGGATGGGTTGAAGCATTTCCCAAAGGTTGGCAAATTGCACAATGTGATCCATGGAGAGACCGTCTTGAGTGTTAACTTGTGCTACCCAAAAACCATCATCCAAGGCTTTGTAAACGGTGCAATTCTTTCTTTTTGATCTTTTATAGATGAGGGAAGATATATCTTTGGGCCGCCGTCCATTGAGCCAAGGAGCCTCCCAAAAGAGGGCTTTCTCGCCATTGCCCTCTCCTTCTTGCAAATGATAGTGGCCCTAAAAGACCAAAATCCTTCCGTTTTGAGAATTTTTGGATCAAGATGCCGGGTTTCATGGAGGTCGTAAATGAAGCGTGGAATGAAGGTATCAATCATGTGGAACCTTGTCAACGGCTATTCCACAAGCTCAAGAAAACGGGAAAAAAGTTGAGATGTTGGAGCAAAAGCCTTTTCTCCAAAGCAAAAGTGGAGCTTCATATGGCCTTGGAAGTTATTCTACGTTTGGATATGACGCAAGAAAATAGAGTTCTTAGCGACGAGGAGAGAGATCTTAGAGGAAGATTAAAGAGAAGAGTCATTGGACTCGCGGCTCTTTGAAAGAACAAGGAAGAGACAAGCTTCAAGAATAACCATCCTAAAGGAGGGGGATGCAAACACAAGATTTTTCCACCTTCGCGTCAATGCCCGAAGACGGAAAAACCACATCCTCCGCCTCAAGCACAACAATGGTTGGGTCACGGAGCATGACCAAAAAAGGAGTATCATCCAAAATCACTTCAAAAAGATTATCAAGAGAGGTCCTCCCCGCACAAAAAACTTCAATTGGGCAACAATTCCAACTCCGCTTTGCGACCTCTCCGGTCTTAGCGAGCCTTTTACGGAAGAAGAGGTCAAAGCCACGGTTGACAACACCGCTTGTGATAAGTCGCCCCATTAGTCTCATTCATGCGATTGCCAAGTTGATCTCCAAGATGATGGCCGCTAGGCTTGCGCCGCATATGAACAACCTTGTCTCCAATGCTCAAAGTGCTTTCATAAAGAAGAGAAGCATCCATGACAATTTCTTGTATGTGCGGAATTTGGCTAGGAAATTGCACAAGACAAAGACGCCAACTCTCCTCTTCAAGCTTGATATCAAGAAAGCCTTTGACTCGGTTTGATGGGACTACTTGATGGACATGCTTCAACATTTCGGATTCCCAAGTAAATTTCGTGATTGGATTGCCGCCCTCCTATCCTCTTCTTCTTCAAGAGTTCTCCTCAATGGTATTGCCGGCGACCCAATTAAGCATGGGAGATGGCTAAGGCAAGGGGACCGGTTGTCGCCACTTCTCTTTGTCTTGGCAATTGACCCTCTTCATCATATCCTCCGCAAGGCCACCGACCAAGGGCATATGCAAAGGCTCCGTGGAAGGACACCTATGATTCGCACTTCCCTCTATGCCGATGATGCCGCCATTTTTATGGCCCCAAATAAGGATGACATCGACTTCCTAGCTTCTACCTTACTTCAATTTGGTGATGTCACCGGACTTGTTACCAATTGCACAAAAAGTCAAGTGGCTCCTATTAGATGCGCGGGGCTAGACCTTGACCACATCCTCCAATCTTTCCCCGCATCCCGCACGACCTTCCCAATGAAAAACCTTGGGCTTCCATTGTCGGTTACAAGACTTAAGAGAATCCACTTCCAACCTTTAGAAGATAAGGTGGCGGCCAAGCTTATCCCTTGGATTAGGAAGCATACCACTATGGCCGGCCGCGCAACCCTTGTAAAGTCGGTTCTCACTAGCATTGCCATCTACTACATCACCGTCCTAAATGTCCCGATTGAGGTCCTCATGAAGATTGATAGCATTAGAAGAGCCTTTCTATGGGCGGCTTGTGAAAAGGTTATCAGAGGAAAATGCAAGGTTAATTGGGAAATGGTGTGCAAGCCTAAAGTTTATGGAGGACTTGGAATCCTCAACCTCACAAAAATTGCTTCGGCTCTTCGTATGCGGTGGCTTTGGCATGAATGGAAGGATGAGATCTCCTTTATACTAGCTTCTAAACTTCCAATTCATCTAAATCCCCAAATTAATCTGCAAGCCTAATTGATCGTGACGCTATGGGAATGAGCAGGCTGACGCTCTGGTTCTACTAGCTCCTTTTCGATGAATACGGCACAAACGTATTTTAACATAAACTTTGACTAAAAAAATGAGCAACAAAATCTGGATTATATTTTACGCAATTAGTATCGCTGTATTCATATTGAAAAATACTTTTTTACGATGCAAATTTTATACGAAATCATGATATATTTGAAGTATTTCTTGGTTAAAGAAAAACACGGAAATCGAGGGTGCTAATTGCGTAGAATATAATCAAGATTTCGTATAAAGTTTTATACCATTTTAGCGGCAGTACAAATCTAAGATTTCTCTTTCTTTTGTGATCTTGTTTTTTTTTGTTCTCTTGTTCAGTTTGTCTACATGAGTGTGTTATGTCTTTACCAAAAAAATAAAAAATGTGTGTTATAAAAAAAAATCTTCACATTCTCAAAGCTTGACAACACAACTTTTGAATCCTGGCTCCGCCACTGGTTGATGTCATCGTACTAGTCAGCCCGACCCTGAAGACCACAACATGCGGTGTAGCTCTACATTTCATTGTGTACCTAGGAGTAAGACACATCCCCAGTTCAACTTAATTTTTTGAACATTGCCGTCTCTCCTGAAAAATGGGCAGAGAATTACCATAGGAATCAAGAAGCTGGACATAATTTGCAACCATAGAAATCCTTTGGAAAAAATTGGATCAGCAAAGAGAAAAGGAATGGCAATTGTCACACTATCACCAGTATATATAACAAGATTCAAAAGCTAGTCAGACCAGAATCGAACTAATTCATAAGCATCTAATGCTAAATAAATGAATTGATAGATTTGTAAGGATGCACGGAACTGGAGAGAGGTGATATGGTGCAGCCTCACCTGGATCTCTACACGAACAAAAATGAGCAAAAGAATAAGCTGTGCCAATATCCTGCAACCATTTAGAATTCTGTCATATTTGAGAATGGAGGATGGAAAATAATAGATTAATAAATCAACAATGTCATCTATGTTCAAAGGCCAGCTACTGGAATATCCTCACGGTAATTTTGCCAGATCAAAAATACATTTGTGATACTGAAGCTGTCCCGGTCCGTAAATGCAAAATCTGATAGACTAATAAGTAATAATACGATCAAAGGTGGACGCAAAAGAAACTAACAGATCACACTAATCTATTTTCAAGCATACGAAAATATTACAACTAAAGCTGAAAAGGTGATAATCACTTCCAAATAACAAAGTTATGTCACACGAGAAGCAACTGATAAACGTATATTTCTGAATAACAAAAGGTATCATCACCAAGCTGGCACTCATGAATTGGACTAGAAATTGACTAGGGGCTAACATAGAAGAAATATATGACCCATGTAGCATCAGGTGCAAGAAGAATGTATTATGCGGCCATTTAGGGTTCTGTCATGTTTCAGATTGGAGTCAAAGAAATTACCCCTTAAAAATCCTAGAATGTCACCTATTCTAGGCCAGGAAACTGAAATAAGCTCCACACGATTTTGCCATATTTAAAATACATTTGGCATACTTGGTCTATATATGTCTACAAGGCAAAATCTACTAGGCTAGGAACATGGTCAAAGCTCGAAGCAAGCAACTAACATATCACACAAACTTCCATGAATTTTCCATTCACACTATCATCAATTTTCATGCAAATGACAATACCATAACTAGGCATCTGAAAAGTTGAGAGGTATTTATGCATAACAAAAGTCATGTATAATGACAGGAAAATCATAAAAACTGAGATGCATGCCAAACAGAAAGAGGTAAAAGATTTACTAACAGAAGGATTTACCCAAACGCATACTTCTTATTTGTACATATACCCATTTCCAAAGACCAGATACAGCTGAAATAACATTAGGGGCATTGATGTGCTTTGTAAGCATATCATTTTCTTTTGCTGTATGTGAGTAACTTTTTCATAACATTTTAAAACTTCCATGTGAAGCCAAATAGCTAGTCATTACTTATTTGGCATGTATGAAGAGACAAAGCCAACGCTTATTACGCGACAGTATTGCTATCAAAGATATCGTTATAATATCAACCTGCAACAAATTAGCCAAATGCTTATAAATGGAGTGGACATGACAAATTTGTATCTCCCAAACACATTGTTCCTAAAAAAAAGATAGAAGAGATCTAAGTTGCACCAAAACTAAAGATAGTAATTCTAAGAAAACTACATAGACCATAGTATGCTTGAGTGGCTATCAGGATCTACCTTGGCTTGGCGGCTGAAATATGATTACAGAGCTTGGATTTGGATAAACAAACAAGTGAATATGCTAAGGTCCACGCTACAATAAGAGGAAAATAACAATCTATTTCATGATGGATCAGAAATTACACACTGGTGACATGCAAACAAAGTGAGCCAACCAGTTCTTTAACTTTTACACGAAAGACTGCATAGCTTGTCATAAGTTATTTGGTATCAACAAAAGAATAAATCCAAGGCACACTACGAGCCAGCGTTTGGTTGCAGTAAGAGCATTATGTCTTCAACAATAAATTATACAAATGCTTACAAGTTGTCTTGAACAATGCGCGTATTCCTGAACCCCAAAAAGGCAGAAGGTAATGATGCAATCTCCTATTTTTCTTAACAATGAACATTTAGACCAAAATAAAGTGCCAAACCTGAGGAGTATAGGAACATCTGTAGGGGAAGACCAAACAAGATCGATAGCAGGACTCAGTGCAGCTGTAGGTCTGAACTGGAGAGAGATCTTTTCTATTTGTTCCTGATATCCAGCGAAACAGAGATTACCACTCCCTGGCGTGAAACTAACCACAGAAGAGCTGAGGTCGCTGGCCCACCCGCAGCGCCGCCGGCAAAAATAATCTGTTGCGCTGCCCGACCACGACGCTGCGCCGCCTGCAGTCACCACCTGGTGTGCTGCCCGACAAGGAAGCCGATACCACCGGAAGCACCGTCGGCCGGCCAATCACGACGTTGACGAGGACACGGTTGGTGCAGAGCCCTCCCGCCACACGCCTGACCTCCGATTCCGACCGCCGCTCGCCCGCTCGTTGCCGGACATGCACCCGCTCGCCGCTCACCCACTCGCTTACGGACATGCATCCGCTCGCCGCCATATGTCAATTTCCTGCACTGCTCGCTGCAGGACGCCCTCGACTAGAAACCTAGAGGGGAAAACGGGTGACATGAAGGCAGACTGGCTTTCATGTTTGGAAAATAAAATTGGTTTCAAGGTGTGGAGACCATGCATGCATGTATGTATACAAATAATCTACTCCTAATCATGCCACTTGCAAATTATCACTCTATTTTCACTGGAAGAACAATTCACGGCTAATAATTAATTATTGCTAGTATCCAACAAAAAGGACAACAAAGGCTCTAGAAACTGTATATAGGCAACTGCAATTACATTATCTGTACCTAAAGATCAATCTTGAAACAATCCTACATAATCGATTATATTGTGGTGTCTAAATTAAAGAACCGCTGATCCTGCAGGGCAATTACAGAACTGATGATATTCCCATAGCATTCAGGTCTCGCTGAAAAAACAGACAAGTTACTACTAATTATCTAAACTGCTGTCCAATGGATCGATTGATGATATTGCAATATTCTAAATAAATATAGTAGTCAGAGCATGATTGTTTTGCAGGTTGTTCAAGCTAAGGAAACGTAGTGCTAGCTACCCGAAACTCACATCCTGCTGATGAGAGGATACAGCAAGCTGGATCTCGTGGCCTGGTACGCCACCCGCGTATTTTTCCCAGAGGTGAGGAATACTAACCTTTTGCGGATATGGCGCCGAGGATGGTGAAGAGCGGGCACGGGGACAACGGGCTTGCCAGGGACACGGCGACGACGGGCTTTACAAAGGCATGCCGCGCGCGCGAGCGGGACATGGGAGACGGAGAGGAACGCGTCCTCAGCTCCGGCCACGCGCGACGCCTGAAATTCGGGACAGCCGTCGAAGGAGGGGCAGGAAGGAAATGAACCCGGTCTCCATGGGTCGATAAAGGGCGCGGAGGCGCCGAATTTCCGTGGCGGCGGCGAGGAGCCGGAGGTCGCCGGATCTGAGGAGCTGGAGGAGAGGAGCGCGTGGGGGAGCTTGGGGACTGCCGGACTGGCAAAGAATAACCGCGGCGAGTGGGGATTAGGCCTCCCGATGCCCACGATAGAGAAAACCTCCAACGTAATATTTTTTTAGAAATTACAGCAGGCGGAGTCCATCATGATGTCAGCATGACATAAGGTGATGGGTGTCGTTGAGCCGCACCAGGAGGAGGCTTCAGGCCGGCTCGGTTCGTACGACCCGGGTGCAGAATTACTTATTCTGTACCAGGGTATCTAATAGAGTTTCTCTATATATATATATATATATATGATGTTGGGTTCATTGACCAACACATCGTTAATTCATATATGTTAGAACACCACCCCGCCGACGTGGAGGAAGACCTGTGGCAGTTTCTTAGAAAACAGGAACTCAAAAGTGATATTCTATTTCTTTACCATTTTGGGTGAGTGTTTCTGTCTTGAGCACATTCTCTTTTGTTTACTCCATGCATGGTATGTGGCTAATCGATGAGTTATGCATGAATGTGCATGTATCGTGTCCGCAGGTTCCACTGGATTCTGCTAGTAATTCAATTTCACACATCCACAGTTCTCGTCCACGACTCTCTGAATATGGATCCGGCGCTTTGGGCCGACATGAGAAAAATGATGCAAAAGTAATTATTTTCATTCATTTGCGCTCTATATCGATCGGCCTATTTCGTTCATTTCCTAATATCAAGTAACTAATTAATAACTCTCTTGTTCATTTAATTTTCTTTGCCTCGTAGGGTTTGGAGACGGTTCGTAGATGAAAAGGTCGGTGAATTCAAAAAAGAGCTACAATTTAAAAGGGCAGTGTCTGGGACTGGGGATATTCAGCCACCGGGGACCAATCTATGTGGATACTATGTTTGTGAGAGGATCCGGAGATACACCACTGAGCGGCAGCCGTCTGAGAACAACATCAAGAGGAATAACCTCCGGAAGACGCTTAGTCCAGAAGCTCGCTTCCGACCACTTCAAGAGGAACTAGCTGGATGGTTTGCGAGGGAAGTCATCGATCCTAGAGGAGAACACTATGTAGAGGACGTAGAACTTCATATGCACTAAATTATGTATGGAAACTTGTTCAAAATTGTATATGGTCATTCGATATTGAATATATATTGTATATTCCTCTTGAATTCTTTTTGGTTCTAATTTCAAATTTGTTTGAAATTGTACATTCATATGCATGTATGTAGTATCGTAGAATATGTGAAACTCCTTCAAAATTAAAACCCAAAAGAAATAAAACAATACAAATTAAAAAGAAACCAGGTTTAGGGGGGAGGGGCTAAAACCCTAAACCTGCGGCGGCCTTTAGTCGTGGTTGGCCAGGAGAACCGCGACTAAAGGTCCTCCGCCCCGACGGACTGCGGGGGCTTTAGTCGCGCTTAATTGGTCGCGGTTGCGCAACCGCGACCAATGGCAGTTGCGAACCGCAACCGAAGCCCTTTTTTCTACCAGTGCACCTAGACTTTAGGCGTTATATGATTCATCGTTCCGATATGTATCTCGCCTAGTTTTTATTATTTATCCTTTTGGACTTGAGACAACAAAACGGCTGTGTGCATTCTGGTTATGCAGAGGCTGGATGTAATTGCTTATTAAAGTAATAAAGCATCCTTTATCGAAAAATGCCACACATCTTCCTTGACTCAACGTCTTGGGCTCAAATAGACACGGTATAGCTGGGGCACACTGCGTTAGTGAAAATGTTAGTTAAGCATGGTGGTTTTATGAAACTCAGATGATATGCTTCAAGAAAAATGCAAACACGTCTACACTCATCAATGACAGATATTGGTACAGAGACTTGAAATAAATTGAAGTGCATCTATACATACTAACCACAGAAGTATTCAACTACTCCCTCCGTTCTTGCTTTATAGGTCATGTACATATCTCTATGTCACAAATTTGACCAATGTATATAAGTATTCAACTACGCACAAAGTAATTTTTTTAAAGTTTAAATATTTTAATTTCTAATAATATTTTTTTTTGAATTATATAGTTTATATTATATTTATTAAACTGAGGATCTAGGGATACGCGTATACCTTATAAACCAAGACGGAGGGAGTAAACTTTCACCTTAATTAACATAGCTGGACGCGTTTGGTGGGTCACATGCCCTCCAGCCAAACCCAGTAAAGAAGAATTTAGCCGATTGGTTGCGTGGAGGGCTCTCCGCGTTATTGCCAACACAACTCTTAAAACATGGCTTGCCCTAGTAGCTAGTGCCAAATCAACCATTTTCCTAGTGCCACACCCGTCTCACCTCCTCTTGTGTCATCTACCGATGCAAACATTTGCTTCCGCTCACTCTCCGTAACCTCCTTCATCCACTCTCTTCTAATCAACACAACCATGTTTCGAATCAAGATAAGCCCTGCATGAAAAATATGCGCGTGGATGCATTCCATTCTGATAATATGTTTCGAGATTCGTTATTCGTAAATCATAAATTTTATGTCCATGTTCACAACATTTTTGAGCGAATTTATCAGATTTTTAGCACACAGTCTACGAATTTTTCTTTGAGAAGTAGTTTCACGTCACCATTCCACACAACTCTCTTGTTGTAAGTTTTCGCTTCGGTGGAGGTAGACGTGTAAATAAAATAAACAACTCGTTAGTGTAACTTGTCCGCATGTGAGAGTTCATTTTGCTTGTACTATAACGTGTTGCTCAACGTCTCGCTTGCCCTCTTGATCATCTTGTTCATCATTCCACCGTTTCTTCACCATGTTGGTCGTTTAATGGTGGTAATTCATAATGGTAACCGATGTGGCCACCATCATCGTCGGCGGCATGGTGGTATTTCCGCGAGTCATCGTGGTAGGCCTTCTGCCTAGCTTCGTGGACGGTAGCATGGTGATGGTAGGTTAGAGGTGGTAACCACCCTCATCATTCGCGGCGGCATGGTGCTATTTCCACACACTGTCGTGATAGACCTTGTGTACGACTTCGTGATGATGACGTGTTGATGAGAAGTGAAAGGTGGTAATCCATGGTGGTAGCCTCCCTCGTCGGCGGTGGTGGCATTGTGTTATTTCCACATGTCGTCGTGGTTGTGTCCAGCTTCGTGGACGGCGCCCTAGTGATGATTGTGGTAGGTGACAGTTAATGTTGGAGCATCTCCAGTCGCGTCCTCCAAAGGATTTTGGTGCGCGCCGGACATATTTTTGGACCCAGTCGCGCGCCCTAAAGCCTCCTTCTGTCCAGCGCGGCCCAATACAGTGTTTGGCGCACCGAGCCCATCCCCGCTCAGCGCCCCGAGCCTATCTCCGCTCCACAGGGACGCTCCGGGCATGCCGGACAGAGCGAGAAGCGAGGCAGGATCCCACCTGTCGGCGACCACATCCAGAACCGCTTGGTTCCCGCCTTTTATTTCTCGTCGTGCCTCCCCTCCCACCCTTCGCCGCCGCTCGATTTGCCGGTCGTCTCAACGACAAATCTTCTCTGAGTTGGGCACCGTCATGGCGGCTGGCTCCCTCGTCGTCCTTTTCGCCACCAATGCGCCCCATAACACGCCGGCAAATCCGTCCATCCTCCACGCACAGAAGGTGTTCGACCCCTTGTCTGGTAGGCGCGATAGGTCTTTGTTCGTTGCCTCCTCTGCTGCAGCTGAATTTTTAACCATTTTTTTCCTTCAGGCATGGATAGCGACGATGAGATGATTGTCCGACTGTTGGAGGAAGAGCAAGCCTTCGATGACGACATTTGGAAGCATTTGTCGATCATCGCGTCCCTCCAAAACATGCTTGACGCCGAGGTGGAGAAGTGGAAGAGGCCGTGCCGCGGAGGTTCAAAGGCGTGTAGAAAGAAGTTGAAGCCATGGCAGAGGATGGAGGGGCATACCATGCTGCACAACGATTACTTCGCAGATGAAGCAACACATGCCGACAATTTTCGGCGCCGGTATAGGATGAGCAAGGGTTTGTTCATGAATATCCTCCACAACGTTCGAGAGTTTGACTCCTACTTCAAGCTGAAGCATGACGCTGTTGGCATTGTCGGGTTCTCGTCGATTCAGAAGTGCACCGCCGCCATGAGGATGCTTGCATACGGAGCACCTGCCGATACAAAATACAACTACCTTCACATTAGTGAGTCTACTACCATTGAGTGCATGTACAAGTTTTGCCGAGATATGGTGAGAAAGTTTGGCAAATACTACTTGAGAGGGCCAACTGAAGAAAAGACTGCAAGGATCATGGCACAAAATGCTGCGAGAGGATTCCCTGGGATGCTTGGTAGCATCGATTACATGCACTGATCATGGAAGAACTGCCCGTTTGCTTAGCAAGATATATACAAAGGGCGTCATGGATATTGCAGTGTGGTGCTTGAAGCTGTGACAAATTATGACCTGTGGATTTGGTATTTTTCTTTGGCATGGCGGGATCACACAATGACATCAACGTGTTGCAGCGGTCTTCGGTGTACAACAAACTAGTGAAAGGTCATGCTCCACCATGCAACTATGAGATCAATGGCCACCAATATACCAAAGGCTATTATCTAGCCGATGATATATATCCAAAATGGCGACTTTTGTCAAAACAATCCCGGCTCCATCATGTCAGAAGAATTTCCACTTTGCTTCGCGACATGAGGCTTGCAGGAAGGATGTCGAGCGGGCATTTGGTGTGCTTCAAGCTTAATTTTCTATTGTTTGGTACCCTGCTGTAAGCTGGTCTCGCGACCAAATGTGGAAGGTGATGCAGGCTTGTGTGATCATGCACAACATGGTCATCGAGGATGACCGCAAGAATAAGGTCAGGAGACATGTTAGTCCCTATGAGTGTCAGGACCCTCTTGTGGAGGTTGATCATAAGGTGTCTGCAGATTTTGTTAATTTCCTCGCCATGCACGCAGAGATCCGTGACAGCAATGTCCACGAGCAGCTTCAAAATGATCTCGTTGAGCATATGTGAAGGGTCAAAGGATTATCAGCAAATGCGACGGCATCTTGATCTAGCCTCACTTATTATATTTGTTTAGTTGTTTTATTGTTTGTTGTATTTTAATTTGAAAACAATTTTAGCAAACATATTTATTTGTATGATATGTTTAATAAATATAATAAGTGTTTTCGAATACCGTATAGAAAAAAATTTAGGGTCGCGTTTGGAGGACGCGGCTGGAGAGCGACGTCCCCCAAAAACGACACAAAGAAAAATCGTCACCGACGCTGTTTAGGGACGCGGCTGGAGATGCTCTTACCTTGTGGACAAGAGGTGAGGTGAGAGCGCCAAACAAAGTGGCACCTAGATATAATTTCACCAAGCCACCGAACGAAGTGTAGAGTATGGCCCAGAGCTCGCTTCGTTTCGGATGGGCTGTGCCCCTCAAAGCTGCTCGCAGAGGGTAAAAAATCGTCTAGGATACCAAACACGCACCTTAACACGTAAATTTATGCGCCTTGACATGTAAAATTATGCACTACAGATACTACAAAAATATCAACGTGCACAATATCAAATATGTATAATCTGATGGGCATTTTTAGGGTACCCAGTACTCCATAATTAGGGGACGGTGATAGTATTCCATGTTAATTGGATTTGAGGTACTTTTGAACCTAATGTGTTGGATGACACAAAATGGAGGATCTATGTTCACTCAGGGGTACCATCAAAGAGCTCAGAAGTAAAACGACGTCACCCAAAAATTCAAACAAGATCTTTCTACACAACTGAAGGATCACCATACGACGCACATGGCCAATACAAGAATTCAACTGAACTGCTTAGCCGCTGCTGACCGAGTCAGACTACCGCTGCCACCAGTTCAGCACGTGGTGTTTACAGTTTACTTGAACCAAAATAGACAGCCTCTTTCTCCTGCTCTTTATTTATTTATACTACGAGTGCTTTACCCAGTCAGTGCACAACTTAAGCATCCCGTTTCTATTCTTTGTTTCATCACAATACCATGAAACCACTCCATTTTTCATACAGCAAGTACACCAAGAAATTTCACATGCCTTCCCTTGGCCTTGCGCTAGTGCTGCTGATCTCGTTGGTTTCTCCCATCGATTCCTGCACACACCAGGAGAGGGACTCCCTTCTCCAGATCCTGGCCGAGCTTGGCCTCGCTGTGTCATGGCGGAGAAACACTGACTGCTGCACGTGGGAAGGGATCACCTGCAACCAAGACAGAAAGGTTACTGATGTTTCTATGGCTTCTCGACGCCTTCAAGGCTCCATCTCGCCATTTCTAGGCAACCTTACCGCCTTGCTGCGACTCAACCTGTCCCACAATTTGCTGTCTGGTGGCTTACCGCTTGAATTGGTGCAGTCCAGCAGCATCATTGTCCTTGACGTCAGCTTCAACCGCCTGACAGGAGACCTGATTGAGCTGCCATCTTCAACCCCTGCACAGCCTCTGCAGGTACTGGACATCTCAAGCAACTTGTTTACAGGAAGGTTTCCATCCACAACATGGGAAGTGACGAAGAGCCTGGTCGTCCTTAATGCTAGCACCAACAGTTTTACTGGGCAGATACCAACTACACCATGCGTTAGCGCGCCGTATTTTGCCATGCTTGATCTGAGTTTTAACAAATTCAGTGGAAATATCCCTCCAGGGCTCAGCAATTGCTCCAAGATGACATTGCTCAGTGCTGGCCACAACCAACTTAGTGGGATTCTTCCGGATGAGCTCTTTAATGTTACCTCATTAGAGCACCTCTCTTTACCTGACAATCATTTGGAAGGGCCACTCAATGGCATAATGAAGCTTACCAATCTGGTCACGCTTGATCTTGGAGGAAATGGGCTCAACAGCAACATTCCAGAATCAATAGGTGAGCTGACAAAACTGCAGGAGCTGCATTTGGACCACAATAACATGTCAGGGGAGCTCCCATCAGGTCTGAGCAACTGCATAGATCTCATAACAATTGACCTCAAGAGCAACTACTTCAGCGGAGAGCTAACCAAGGTTAACTTCTCAAACCTGCCCAATCTAAAGAAATTAGATCTTCTATACAATAACTTCACCGGCAACATTCCAGAGAGCATATACTCCTGCAGCAAGCTGACTGCACTACGGCTATCCCACAACCAATTCCATGGTCAACTATCAGAAAAAATAGGCAATCTGAAGTCTCTCTCGTTCTTATCACTTGTTAACAGTTCTCTTACAAATATAACAAGAGCACTTCAAATCCTTAGTACTTCCAGGAGTCTCACAACCCTTTTTCTTGGGTTCAACTTCATGCACGAGACCATGCCAGATGATTACACTATTGATGGTTTTGAGAATCTTCAGGTTCTGGGATTAAATGATTGTTCATTGTCTGGACACATTCCTCACTGGTTATCAAAGCTAACAAATTTAAGGATGATATTTTTGCTCAACAATCGACTCACTGAACCTATACCTGACTGGATCAGCAGCCTAAACTTCCTCTTCTGTCTAGACATATCAAACAACAGCCTTACAGGGACAATTCCATCAGCCCTAATGGATATGCCAATGCTAAGATCAGACAAGATTGCACCAAATGTCTTTGAGCTTCCTGCTTACGATAAGATACCATCGCTCCAGTACCTCAGACCTGGCGCTTTTCCAAAAGTGTTGAATCTAGGCATGAATAACTTTTCTGGTGAGATCCCCAAAGGTATCGGTAAGTTGCAAACACTTCTGTCACTAAATTTGAGCTACAACAAATTATCTGGAGGTATCCCACAATCACTATGTGCCCTCAAGAATCTGCAGGTGCTTGATTTTTCCAGCAATCATCTCACTGGTACAATTCCAAACACACTAAACGATCTGCACTTTCTTTCCAAATTCAGCATTTATAATAATGACCTAGAAGGCCCTATTCCAACCACGGGCCAGCTCAGCACATTTCCGGGTTCTAGCTTTGATGGAAACCCAAAATTGTGTGGCCCTATGATTGTTAACCATTGTGGTTCAACAGAAGCAGGTCCAGTCTCCATTGTCTCGACAAAAGATATTAGCACTGAGGCCATCTTTGTGATTGCCTTTGGTGCTTTCTTTGTAGTAGGAGTCCTATATGACCAAATAATCTTCGTCAGATATTTTGGCTAAACTCTTGTAATTTTCACCATCCCCAAACCATGATGTGATCTTAAGTGTTTCTCAGTTCAGAAAGACCATGGAAGTGGCTCCAGCCCAGTAAACTTGGTATCTTGAATCAGAGGGAAGTGATTAGCGAGTGTCAACAGCGTGTAAGCACATTGTTTTCATAGAATATGTAACTAATTATTTATTTGCTCAGTATTTATTTCCATAGATGCAAAGAGTGATGAATGTTTATCTGGGATGCAAAATTGCCAAGGACACATGAGTAATCTGCAATCTAGCACACTCACATGAGATTGAGATTTTAGAGCTCCGCCAACAAAGTTAACAGATTTACCTAATTAAAGAGTCTGGAGCATTCATAGAATAAAATCGGCAAAACAAGACGAAACCCTCAAGCTTGATCCATTTGACATCTAACACCAAACCAGTATCGATATTCTCCAGCACACAATATATATAGAGGAAAAAAGGAGAAATATACATGAAATCTATCAAACAGAGAGATGGTGCTACAACGTCGCATGAATTAAGCAGATGCTCCGTGATCTCTATAAAACCTTAATTGGCAGCATTTAACCCATGCAGAAAAGAATGCCGACATTTACCATGTTCCTGTCAGGCCTGTGTCCATCCCCTTCTCACTGATCTAATTTGAACTTGAATTGGAATCCTCATGTGTCATTGAAGTCCTCGCTGAAAAAATATTATATGTCACAGAAGTCACTAAATCTCTCCCCTTTTTTCCATCACTTCAATAATAGAATGATAATAGACTTCCCGAGGAAAACAAAATACAGAACATAACTTTCATAACATCATGTATTATGCTCCGGTAACTTGTGTTCCACATTATTGAGTCTACTATACATCAGAAATTTCATGTGCTTGTTGAGCATTGACACTAGGAAGTTGATGAGAATGCTGAATTTTCAGGTATATGAATGACTAAGGAGAAATGTATGATGTAACATGCAAGCATGAAGCACCACTAGCCATAATCTGTTGGATAAAAGGAGAGGCGGTGGCTGCTACAATAACAATTAAAATTCGAGTAACATGAGGATTCTATTTTTTTTCGAGAATACACCCTGGAAGGTGTACTAATCATATAGAAGAAAGGGCAAGAAAGCCCGAGCCACGTGTATCACTGCCAACAAGGGGTGGCAGCTCCCCTTCTGAACGAGAGCCTAATCTCCATCTCTCCACGAGAAAGGAAAAGGCTCAGGAAATCCAAAGGATTCCGAGCGGAACAGCCTAGCTACACGCCATCTCTGGTACTCCTCCCTAATCCTATGCCTAATGGCCGCCGCTGCCGGGGTGGCGCCATTGAACACCACCTCGTTCCGATGCCTCCAAATACACCAGAAAACCAAAATGATAGCCGTCCACGTATCCCTCCTCACAGAATTGGTGCAACTAAGCGAGGTCCACCAGGGTACAACCTCCGTGTCCACGCCAGGCATCCACTCCAGCTTGCCCCAACGTGCAAGCACCCAAGCCCATACCTCACGAGCAACCACGCAACCAAGCAGGAGGTGCTGGAGCGTCTCCTGCTCCTGGTCGCAAAGGGGGCAAGCAGCCGGCCTCGGCAAGCCGCGCCGCTGAAGCCTGTCCGCCGTCCAACACCTGTTGCGGGACACCAACCAAGCGAAGAACTTGCAGCTATACGGCGCCCTCGAACGCCAAATCTCCGAAGCAATCGATGCCACCACTGTCCCAGCGAAGAAAGCAGAGTAAGCCGACTTCACGGAGAACAACCGGTCCGTCGACCAGCGCCACACAAAGACGTCCTCTTGCTCAGGTACCAGCGTGTAACCGGCAAGGATGCCCCACAGGTGAAAGAACTCTGCCACCGCAGCGGGACTCAGGTCAGGTCCGCAATCCCGCAGCCACTCACCGGCTAGGCCGTCCTTGACCGAGCGGACCTTGGCCTTCCGGGCCGGGATCATGGCCACCAAGTTGGGAGCGTGGTCCACCACCCTGGCGCCCTATAGCCAGCGGTCCTTCCAGAACAAGGCTCGCTCGCCGTTACCCACCACGACCGCCGTAGCGGACTCGAATAGGGCCCGGGCCAGGGCGGGGATCTGGAGGTCAAACTCCACCCAGGCCTTGGTCGTGTCAACTCTCTGCAACCATGCCCAGCGGCAGCGTAGAGCAAGTTTAAGCAGCTGGAGGTTTGGGAGACCCAGCCCACCACAGGATTTAGGGGAGGTCACCTTGTCCCATGCCACCAAGCAGTGACCACCACTGACGTCCGCCCTCCCCTTCCACATGAAACCCCGACAGATCTTCTTGAGGGCCTGCAACGACTTGGCGGGGATATCCAAAGACATCATCGCGTGAATCGGAATGGCGCTGAGCGTAGTCTGGACCAGGATCGTCCGCCCCCCGCGGTTAAGTAACCGGGCACTCCACAGAGGCAGCCTGCTAGCTGCACTCTCCACCACTGGCTGAAGCTGGGCCGCAGATACCTTGCGCAGCCCCAAGGGGAGGCCCAAATACTTGCAAGGCCACCCCTCCACCGAGCATTGCAGAATCGACTGCGCTAGCTCCACCTGGTCCACGGTACAGCGGATGGGATGGATGGAGCACTTGGCTCGGTTGGTGCGGAGGCCCGAGGCCTCCCCAAAGTCCTCCACCACTGCAGCACAAGCTAACAAGTCCACCTTCTCCGGCTTGATGAAAGTCACCACATCATCCGCGTACAGCGATGTACGGTGGAGGAGACCACGTGGGGCAAGCCGAGAAAGGAGCCCCTCAGAGGCAGCCTTCTGCAGGAGGAGATGGAGCACCTCCATAACCGAGTCGAAGAGCAGGGGGGAAGAGGATCCCCTTGCCGCAGCCCACGCCTGTTGTAGATCAGGTCACCCGCGGCGCCGTTCACCAAGACTCTGGTAGAGGCCGTGCTAAGCAGCCCCACCACCATAGAAGTCCACCGAGGCCCAAACCCCAGCTTAGCCATGATCTGAAGGAGGAAGGCCCAGTCCACCGTGTCAAAGGCCTTGGTGATGTCCAACTTGAGCATAAGAGCTGGCGACTTGAGGGCGTTCAGCCGCCTTGCCGTGCACTGGACCAACTGGAAATTGTCGTGCAGGCATCTCCCACGAATGAACGCGCTTTGGTGAGGCCCAATGATCTGTGTCATACGCAGCGCCAGGCGTGCCGAGAGGACCTTCGCCACCAGCTTAGCCACACTGTGGATGAGGCTGATCGGCCTGAAGTCCTTCACCTCCACCGCCTCGGCATGCTTGGGAAGCAAGGTAATCAGCGCCTGATTCGCCACATGTAGCCCACGATAGTCTCCGAGCCACATGGCCCGAAAGGCGTCCATGATGTCCTGCTTGATGATCCCCCAACAGGACGTGTAGAACCTTCCTGTGAAGCCATCCGGCCCTGGCGCCTTGTCAGGCTCTTGAGACTTGATGACGCTCCACACCTCCTCTTCGGAGAAGGGTACCTCCAACTCCACAAGATCATGTGACTGCATACCCAAGTAGTCGAGGTCAAGGGAGAAGCCACGATCGGGGGAGGAGCCAAGCAAGCGCTCATAGAAGGCGTCCGCCGCCTTGGCCTTGCTCTCCTGGTCCGCCACAAGCGTACCATCCACTTTGAAGTGAGCGATGCAGTTTTTCCTCCGGCGATGGTTGGCGTGGAGGTGGAAAAAGCGGGTGCACGCATCCCCTTCACTCAGCCACGATATCCGGGAGCGTTGGCGTGCGATCGTCCTCTCAAGCGAGGCAAGGCCCAAAAGCTTCCCCTTGAGGAGCTTCCGCAACCCACGCTCCCCACGGGATAGAGCCCTCGACTCCATGGCCACAATGAGGCGCATGATGAGCTCATTCGCCACTAAAATCTGCAGCTTGACATTACCAATGAAACGATCGTTCCAACTCGTCAACGCCTTGGCGGTGGCCGCAAGCTTGGCGGCCAGGCGCTTGAAGGGGTTAGCCTCCGCGGTCGTCGACGCCCACGCCGCCTCCACCGTCTCCAGGAAGCCCTCCGCCTTAGGCCAGAAGGCTTCAAAGCGAAAGCGCTTGCCCGTCGGCAAGTCCGCCGCCAGGTTCAACAAGAGCGGGCAGTGATCCGATGTGGAGGAGCTCAACGCCGAGAGGGTAGAAGACGGGAAATAGGTCTCCCAATCCACGGTGGAAAAGACCCGGTCTAACCTTTCCAGGGTCGCGCGCTCCCTCTCGTTAGACCACGTGTAGCGCCTCCCATTGAGGTAGAGCTCCTTCAGCTCCAAGTCCCCTAGCACTCGACGGAACTTGCCCATCATGCGACGGTTGAGGTTGGTATTGCTCTTATCCTGAGCAACCACGATGAGGTTAAAATCACCCGCCACCGCCCATGGGCCAGGGTGGAGGTCTCTAATGTCCCTAAGCTCTTGCAGGAAGAGCACCTTGTCGGGGTCGCCTTGGGGGCCATAAACCCCTGTGAACCACCAGCCACTATCGCCCGCACCGCCCACACGCGCAGTAATGGCGTTTGGAGAGTAGTGAGGGTTTGATAGGGTGACGACTGCGGATTTCCACGCGAGGAGAATACCACCACGGGTGCCATCCGCCGGTAGGAAGAAGAACTGATCGAAGTCCCGCCCCACACATCTATCCACCACTTCCCTGGAGACCACTTGGAGTTTGGTCTCTTGGAAGCACACTACACTGGCACCCGAGAGCAACACAATCTGATATATAGAGTCACAACGGGCCATAGAGTTCAGCCCCCTTACATTCCACACTAGCCAAGAGACAGGGTCAAACATAGTTAACGAACTACAGATGCACCACGAGTCACTAAACCACTAGATCCTCCTCCACAGCGAGCGGCAGAGCCGATGGTAGCCAACCAAACAGAGCCAAACACGCGGTCAAATCCCCCTCAGACATGGGCTTCTTAAATTAGCTCAAGTACGCCTCCAGCGCCTCATCGCCAATCACCTCACCCTCGCGGGCGATGCCCAGCTGAAGCATAAGGGACTTCTGCTGCTGCTTGATCGGAGTACCAGCAGCAAAGCGGCCGGCCACCCTTCGGCTGCGGTGGACCACGGAGGGTGGAGCCCTCTTCTTGCGCGGGCGCTTGGGCGCCGGCTTGGGCAGCAGGGCCGTGCGCTGCTGGCGACAACGGTCGCGGAAGGACGCCAGCCGCAAGTCGAGGTCGGCCGATGTTGCAGAAGAAGCCTGCCCCCTGGACTGGCGCAGCAACCAGCAAAGTAGTAGAATGCGGGCTGGGCACATCAGGTTCCAACAAGGAACCAACCACCAACGAAGCAGCACACTGCCTGGGCACATCAGGTTCCAACAAGGAACCAACCACCAACGAAGCAGCACACTGCAGACTGGCATCACGCAGCGAAGTAGCAGTAGCCACAACCCCCATAGCCACGTCAGTCTCACGAAGCGAAGCAGCAGTAGCATCCTATGTTGCACGGATACGGCGATATGGATACGGATACGGATACCGCGATACGGCGATACGGCTATTTTTCAAAAACACAGATACGGGGATACGTTGTATATATAATAAAAAATAAAAAATTCCCAACAGTTCTATAGTGCATCCAATAACGTTGCATAACCAGCTAATAAAAGAGTACGAATTATTCTACAGCTTTATTCTCTGAAGCTTCAGGATCATCTAGGCAGCTTCATTCGGCTTGAAGATCATCTAGCATTGCCTCTAGCTCTGGTTCATCAAGTGACAGCACAGCTTGTTGAAGAAAATCAGCCATCTCTAACCTAAGCAAGATTCAATAGGGTATACTTCTGTTCGATCTATAGTCTAGTCTATACTGCCATCGCTAACCTAAAAAAGAACCAGGAAGGCAGGAAGTTAAGACGGGATGAGGGGAAACTGACCTGCAGTTCGACGACGGAGGGGGCTGATCTTTCTCCGGTGCGGTGGCGCGGTAGTATAGGTGGCCGTTCGCCGGCGATCTCTCAGCGTGGCGGCGCTGCGCCCAGATCGGAGATCAGGAGGTGAAAAGATGAGAGGAAGGGCTGGTGGCCTTATATACGTCGAGGGAATGGGAAGTGTTCGGTGAGGGATTGCGGTATTTTCGTATCCAGATCATATCCCGAGTGTATCCCCAACGTATCTGAGTTATTTTCTTTAAAAAAACAAAAAATCGACCGATACGTACGGGATACGTATCCACAGGTATCCGGCCGTATCCCCGTATCCCATCGTATCCAACCCCTGATACGTGAGTTTTGCGCCGTATCCGTGCAACGGAGGTAGCATCCTCTCCCCGAGCCGCATCAGCCATGGCCGGAGTGATCTCACCTTCCTCCAGCTCTACGAGCGCAGGGCCCGACGCAGCGACCTGCGAGAGCTCGACGGTGAAGAAGGACAACGGCGAGTCGAAGCCTCCAGAGCCACGCAAGCAGTCCGAGGACGACAACGAGAGCGGCCCACCAGGGGACAGCGGCCCACTCGGCGAGCGAGGCTCCTCGTCAACCGCCCAAAGCACGGGGCTTCCCTTGGGCCAGCGCGGACCCCTGTCCACCTCATGGAACGAAGGCGAGCTCTCCTCATGGCGTTGGTGCGGCTCACAACGGGGCCAGTTGGCGGACCCCGCGACGTCGGATGGAGAGGCGCTCCTCCCAGAGCTGGAGCTACTAGCCGGAGCTGGAGAAGAGTTCCTCCCGGTGCCACCCGCAGGCCACCGCACCAAGCTCTGCTCCACGCCAACAGAAGCGGGAGCCTCGTCCACTTGCTGTTGCTGCCTCAGCCCACCGTCGAAGCCGTAGTCGATGCCGTCGCGCCGAGGATTCTAATTAGCAGCAATTACACGCCCCAACTATTTTCAGAAATGTTTTTTTTCTGCAGGATGTACCTCCGGGGTGCGCGTCACTGTCTCTGCTTCCCTAGCCTCCGGCATTCGTCCACTGGCGCGCGTAGCGCGCTCAGAGATTCTGAGCCACCGCTGCGGCGGGTTACGGCGACATGAATCCTCGGCCTCGTGGGGATCCGCGAGATCAGAGCACAGATCAAGTAATGCACCCCGATCCGATCCCCTGCCCGAGCTCCGGCCACCGGACGAGGGAGCACCTGTTCGCCGGCCGCCGGGTCGCCGAGGCTGGAGTGGCTCCGGGCAATAGGAGATGGACTGGGGGCATCGGAAGTGGGCCGAGCCGCGGGGTCGACAGGATTCAGCGTTTCGCCGTGCGACGTGAGCGCTCGGGCAGAAAGGTGAAATTGTTCGAGTCTACTTTCTCACCATTCATCTCCTTTTTTTTTTTTCTTATAATAGACCCTTTATATTACTCATAAGAAGCAATTGCACCCGACCTCTGCATAGCTAAGATGCACACAACCATTCAAAAAGTCTCACACAGCCGTTCAAAAAGTCTCAAAAATCTGGAGTGCTACAAATGACGAATTACATATCAGACATGAGCAAATGTAAAACACCTAAGATGAAGGCGGAGGCTCAATCCGTAGATTATGCTGCCACCCATGTAGGGAAAAAGTATCCCTCGCCGTGTCCTCCAACCGTGTACAGACCTCCGTAAACAGGTCGCGGTTCTCTACCTTCTACGGCGCAGATCATGAACGGAGAGTAGCGGTACATCTGTAGATAACCTGCAAGGAGAACAATTCTTGTCATTAAAAACTTTCTTATTTTTACACAGCCATAGCGACCATATAATGGCAAGCGCTCCACCATAATAAACGTTTTAAATCTGTGATCGATCCCATGAAACCAATTATCAAAATTATTGACCACACTAGTTGGGAGATACAGATTAGAAACTATTTGGATACATGACCATATAGATCTCTATCTCTCTGTTTTTTTCAAATGTACATTCATATCTATACATTGCTGGTATTCATGAACATACACATACAACATACAAGCAACGTACTACAAAGAGGATACGGACGGTTGTGCTGCTACAAATAACCATCGTTGCAACTACCAACCACACACATTCGTCACGGTTGCCGAAGAAGAAGAACACCAGTAGTTGGTTCACATGTGCAAAAAGAAACCCCTAGCCACGAAGTGCTAACGATCTGTGATAGCCACCATCAAGCTTTTCAACATCTGATCTAGGGACAGGCCACACCGCCCTGTATGCGGCTAGATCCCCCACCGTAACCATGCATGAGTTAAGACCACCGCACTTCACGAGCAGCTCGTCTCTACCTCCACACCATGATGCACCGTCAGATCGAAATCACCCCAACAACTTGGACTCCACAAATCTCTTGTCGGTGTCAACAACACCTCCGACTAGCAGGGGCTGACATGCACATCCTAGAAGCACCATCAACATCTTTCCCACCATGATGTCGGGAGAGAAACCTTGAAAACCTAGAAAACATATGACTGAAACACATACAAATATGAGAATGAGATTTTCCTTCCCCTTGTGATGCTAGGACAGCGATTGGAGAGGGGAAGGGGAGCGGCAAAAAACGATGGCGAGAAGAAGATGAACTGTCTGGCATGTTTTTTTCTAGTATTTATTCGTCTCTATCTCTATCTCTACTTATCTACCCAATCTCATTTCCTTGCCACTGTGACGCCACCTCACCTTCAATGTTCTGCCACTGCGACGACGCCCACCAGCGCACGGGCGCGGAAGACGAGGCATGCCATTAATGCGGCGCATAAAAGCTGCAACGCGCCGCCCGTAAATTATGCCGTGCTGAAAACGAAGCATCTGTGCCGCTGCCAGGCGGGCCCATGCGAGAAGCGTGCGGACGACCGCGTTATCCGCGTAGACGCAAACATGCCGCATTTTTGGGCCGCGTTTACGTCTCGACAAACGGGTGGGACACTATGCACAGGCCGCTGGACTGGGGTACATACGCATTTTCGGGCCGTGCGGTGGCAAACGGACGTTGCGTCGCGCCGTTGGAGATGCCCTTAGTGCAATAGATAATATCCTAGCTACTGTAACAATTACAAAATAAATTGGTTTCAAATTTCCATGGAAGTTGTTCAACTGTCTAAGTCTAACATCAACAAATTATTTTAAGACTTACTACAAATCATATTAAAGTTTAAAAGAGCAACTCCTGCAACAAAAGATAAAATTTGTCTTGAAAAGCAGCAGCAGGAAATTATTTTATTCGGCCACTTAGGAAGAATTTTTTGTGCTCGCGTAGGACTAAATTTTTTTCTTACAGTAAAAATTGTTGATTTTACGAGCATTCACTAAATAGAACCGTGGATGGAAACAATGCTGAAACATCAAATCTAAATAGTTGAGAACATTAATTAAGACAAAACTCGTCACATTATTAATTATTGAAAATAGATAATACAACAAAAACCTTTATTTTAACAGAGAAGAAATAATCCGGTTGTTACACCGTGAATGATTATAATGCCGTCGGCTGCGGCGTTATGCTCTTATAGCATAATTCCATGGGTCATGGTGCTATGGCCTTATAGAGTATAAAATTACTAACCATATTTTAGTATTACAAGAGTCATCATGGACTATCATGGGTTGGTTCAAGAACTGCGTTTTGCTTCTTCTTCATCTCGTGAATATTTTGCCACTGCCCTGCACCCAATTAATCAGCTTTGGATCAATATTTGCAGGCGTTATATTCATGAGATGATTAGAATTGCTCTGGGTTTGCATGGTATGCAATGCAAATGGACGTCCATCGGGATCAAAAGGATGATAGAACTCAGTGAAAAGTCTTTCCATGTCGCATGCATGAAGAAGTATCGAACTAATGATTATGAGATTATGTAAGTGGACACAAGTCGGCTGCATGAGATAAAGAAGCCAAATTGGCTCGTGGAAAGGATTAGGTAACGTAAAATTTCTTGAGCCATTCCACTCAACTCCCATGTGATCTTCGCCTCATCTTTTGAAATCAGAACTGGGTACGGTGTCAACCACACAAAGTGTTTAGATACGAGGCTTTGCAACCTACGGAGTGCGGACTGAGTACGTACGGCGTCGATGGCCGACATGTGCGACGGAATGAAGACCGCTATGAGTGGCGTGAAGAGTAGGATGCGAGTGGTGTATGTGGTTCCGGAGCTATGGAGCTTTCTTTGGCAAAGCCGTGGGCAAAGGCCAGAATGCAATGACGTAGGAGGTTATCGAGCACTGACTTGACTTGCCCTATTATTCAAAGCAAAGCGCGTTTTCAAGAAGGTGGATAATAAACATTCGTTGGAAGATGAGAGCGACTGACTTGTCCTGTGAGTCAAGTAATAAGACGATTTGGCTAACTAAATTATTTTGCCAAAATATCTTGTACGTACCAGGGAACGGCGGGAGTACTTGAAACGTGAGCTTTGTGTGGTGCGGATGACACTTTATAATATCAAAGAGTGTCTTCAGCGGCCCGATGAAACGGATGCAAAGTGATCCTTTGCGTCGGGTTGGATAGAAAAAGGGAAAAATCGTAGCCCAGCGGCTCGACGCAACCTGACCGGCATGTCTTCACGGGATATAGCCGGTCAACGCACGCGTCCGCCTTGTTTCCTTTGGGCCCACCTGCCAGGGATCATGCGTGTTTCGTCTTCCGCGCGAGTAATGACTCCGGTGACGATTCGATTCCTTGTGTTGTCAATGACGGCAGTGGCGGAGCCATAATTTAAAGTTTGTGTTGTCATTTTAAATATGTGATGTCAAACTCATGTATTTTTATTTATTTTAATATTTTTTATAATTTATATCAAGATACAAAGGATCTGGCAAAACCCGTGTGGTCAATTGACCAGACATCTTATCTTCCTATGTGGCTATGCCACCGAATGACTGGTGTCCCGCCTGCACACGCGCCGCAGTGTTGGCGCAGGCGGTGCTTGAGCATCCTGCCAGTTGAAGGCAGCGCACGGCCTTTTAAAGAGCACCAGTCTGTTGGAGATATGCCAAGAGGCAATAATAAAATGATTATTATTATATCTTTGTGTTTATGATAAATGTTTGCATCCCATGCTATAATTGTATTAACCGAAACATTGATACATGTGTGTTATGTAAACAACAAGGAGTCCCTAGTAATCCTCTTGTATAACTAGCTTGTTGATTAATAGATGATCATGGTTTCGTGATCATGAACATTGGATGTTGTTAATAACAAGGTTATGTCATTGGGTGAATGATATAATGGACACACACCCAAATAAGCGTAGCATAAGATCAAGTCATTAAGTTCATCTTACTATAAGCTTTCGATACATAGTTACCTAGTCCTTCGGCCATGAGATCATGTAAATCACTTACACCGGAAGGATACTTTGATTACATCAAACGCCATTGCGTAAATGAGTGGTTATAAAGATGTGATTAAGTATTCGGAAAGTATAAGTTGAGGCATATGGATCAAGAGTGAGATTTGTCCATCCTAATGACGGATAGATATACTCTGGGCCCTCTCGGTGGAATGTCGTCTAATTAGCTTGCAAGCATGTGACTAGGTCACAAGAGATGACATACCACGGTACGAGTAAATAGTACTTGTCGAAAACGAGGTTGAACTAGGTATGGAGATACCGATGATCGAACCTCGGACAAGTAAAGTATCGCGTGACAAAAGGAATTGGTATCATATGTAAATGGTTCAATCGATCACTGAGTTATCGCTGAATATGTGGGAGCCATTATGGATCTCCAGGTCCCGCTATTGGTTATTGGTCAGAAAGGAGTCTCGATCATGTCCGCATAGTTCACGAACCATATGGTGACGTGCTTAAGGTTCGATGTTGTATAGTAGCTTCGGAATATGAGATGGAGACCGAATGTTGTTCGGAGTTTCAGATGGGATCCAGGACATCACGAGGAGGTCCGGAATGATCCGGAGAATAAGATTTATATAAGGGAAGTTATTTTCCGGGGTTCGGAAAAAGTTTCAGTGTTTGACCGGAGCTTCTAGAAGGTTCTAGAGGGCCACCGGTGGGCCCACCACCCCGGGAGGGACCACATGGGCCAAGGGAGTGCAGCCTGGCTTAATGGGCCAGGGGCACCAAGCCCTCAAGGCCCAGCCGGCCGGCCCCCTAAGGATAAGATCAAATCCCTAAAATCGAGGGAGCAATTTTGGAAGGGGAAGCAAACTTGGAAGGGGAAGCAAACTTGGAAGGGGATGATTTCTGTTCCCCCCTTTCCTTCCATGCGCTGGTGGGGCCCAAGGGGCTGCCTTGGCCGCCTCTCCCTCTATAAATAGAGGAGATCGAGGGGCAGCCGACCCCTGCCCCTTCACACCAAAGTCTAGCTGCCCCCTCTCTCCCTCCACCATAACTCTGCTCCGGCTTGGCGAATCCCTGCAGTTTTTCTCCTCCATCACCACCAGCACGCCGTCGTGCTGCTGGATTCCGAGGAGAGCTAGCACACCTCCGATGCCCGCTGGAACGGGGAGAGGACGGACTACATCAACACCGTACGCACGACCGAGTACGGAAGTGCTGCCAGATTGCAGCACGGAACGATCGACTTCATCAACAACGAGATATGATCTCGTAAGGCTTTGGATCTTCGAGGGTTAGTCTCTCATACATCGCGTTGCTTGGATTCTCATAGATTAGATCTTGGCTTTTTCATAGATTGGATCTTGGATTTATTCATCTTTGCGATAGATTTTTTTGTTTTCCCATGCATCGAACCCATCACAGTCTAGTCACTCCTCGCTACATTCAACCGCCAACATGGATAAGGGTTGGCCATTCCGTAAGACAAATGTTATGTCCTCTGGTGCTGATAATGAGAAAACCATGCGCAACCGCTGGTATGTACCCGTGGAATTCGCGCACCGGCAGTTCAAGGAGAACCGGCCGGTCCCTTGGCTGGTTGCGGGCTTGCCGAGAGGAGGCTGGTACCTCAACCACCGTTGTGTCTGAGTGCCTCTGGTGCCGCACGAGGGACACCAACACAGGTACGAGATCTGCCGCCGTTGATTCATCCTGCTATTGGATCCGCGCGAGGATCCGACATTCGCCCTCGACTCCTACAGCTGGTCCACCTTCGGGACCTAGGAGTTCGACCCGCGACGCTGCACGAGTTACCTAGGCGACATCGACTTCTTCAACCGGTAGCGATGCACTAGCTTCGACGACGACGAGAAGGATGAGGATGGTGCCTTGGAGGAGGAAGAACTCCAACCACGAACCTCACGGAGGGGGAGGTCATCGAAATGGTCATCGGCAATAGCAAGCTCAACGAGCTCGCTTAGTGGGATGGCCTCGCCGTCCAACTGCGGGCGTCCGCGTTGGCCCAAGGGAGGCCACCTACTCCTCTGGCGACTCCTCCCGCACCAGCACCGACTTCGCTCGCACCAGCACCGCCTCCAGCGCCTTAGCAGCTTCTGCATTGGCCGTGGCCTTGGGCGCCTCCGGTTTTTATCGACCTCGTCATCGGCGACGACAAGTAGGTAGCCATAGTGGACGCCCTAATTAGCTAGGGCTATTTTTTAGTCTTTTTTACTTATATTCGGCACTATGTAAATGGTTATATTAAAATTGAAATATATTTTGGGCAAAAAAAATATGTCAGGCCGCTGGGCTACCCTAGGCCCAGACACACATATCAGCCAATAATACCAATTTTTATGTCTGCGACCCAACCCAAACGGACGCAGACGGATGTTTTTAGTGTCGGTTTTGCATCGGGTCGGTGGAGAGACCCCTAATACTACTACGACAGGTTGTATTCTCTACATGTCAAAATTGCCGGCTTAACTGCATAGAAATGCACTGTACTGGCTGTGAAGGATTTTGTTATTTTGAGGTTGCAAAGGCTCATCATCATCAGAGGACACTCTGCGGATAACTTATTATCATGTATTTATCTGATGGCTACAAATCAACAAGCCAATCTAATTATAACAGCAGGCTGTAAAACTTGACTAATCTTGCAAAAATAAGATGACAAATGAACAAACTGTGAAGAACTTGTAGTGCACACAGAAGAGTGTCAAAACGACATCATCTAGCCCGTAGAACAGAATTTTAACCCCAAAGAAATACAATTCCTAACACCACCTAAACTGGCAAAGTTACAAAGCCTACTGATTCAGTTCTATCACAATCAGTTAGCAAGTCCTCTCGAGTCCACCACAACCCACGACCCGCCCGTGAATGACGCGCCAGGTCTTGTCGGGTGTCGACCACATTCCTTAATCTCAAGCTGGACAACTAGCCTCCGAGGACAGCAACTGCACCGACGACGACCTGCTTGTAGACTAGACACCCTGTGCTCAGGACGCTCGAGCACGAGCAGGGTATTCCCTTGCCACATACGTAGTATATACCTTCCTTGATTACCTGGCAAAAACTCGCCATCCGTGGTCCGTGCCGACATATACCCACCACCACAGGTGACTCGACATCCTGGGCTGGAATAGCACGGTACAGCTGGGGCAAACTGCATTCAAACTGTTAGAGATTCTATTTCCCAGTGTATGAGGGGCTTACTTGTACATGTACACACATGTGCATGTACTGGTCTATGGCTCTCTGTGAATACTTGTTGCTCATTCACAACATGGTAGCTCATGGTTTAGCTCTTGCACGCTGCAACTCCGTGCTCGATCCGCGCCGCCGCCGATGATCCTTCCGGCCACCGTTTCTCCACTTCCTTCTTCCTCTCCCGTTCTTGTCGGGATCGAGTAGCTTAGGCTTTTCCGTCCATCTTTGAGCTCCAAATCGAGCTCCCCCTTCTGCCCCGGTCCTTCTCTGCGTCGGTCACCGTCGGCCGATCTCCGTCCCGGCCACCACCACCCTTGGCCGGATCTGGCCTTCCTGCCTCCGGCCGGCACGCCCCAGCCACCGTCGCCTCTGACCGGCCCCATCCCGGCTGCCGTCGCGCCGTCTCTGGCCGGCCCGAGCTCATCCGCCTCTAGCCAGGCCAGCTTCGTCCCGGCGTCGCCCCGGCCTTCTCCAGCGAGCCTAGGTGCTGCCCCGCGTGCGCCCTGGTGTTGTCCTGCTCTGCTGGTCCTCCCCCATTGCTGGCCGGCCCGATCTGGTCGCCCTGGTGCTGCCCGTGTGAGCAGTTTGGCCAGATCCAGATCTGCAAAAAAAAATTGAGGAGAGGAGATGGCGCCCTCCGCGTCTAGCTATGTCAGTATTCCTCGGTGTCCAGTGATCTTTGATGGCACCGACTATGGGGAGTTCGCCGCCTTTATGCGCATTCACATGCGCGGTTTTCGGCTGTAGGGTGTTCTTACTAGCGAGGTCTCTTGTCCGCCGCACCCCACTGCTCATGTGCCTCCTACCCCATCGTCCGTGCCACAGGCCCTTGCTGAGGATGCCACTCAGGCTGATCGAGACGCAGCCAAGTCTGCCGAGACTGCTGCTGATGAGGCCGATGAGGAGCAGGTACTTGCCTATTCAGAGGCTCTTGGCTCCTACCATGATAGTCTGGCTACTTTTACTCAGTGGTGTGATGAGGATGCTAGAGCTACCGCTGTTCTTTCGCAGAGTGTTCAGCCACAGTTTGCTTCTGAGTTTATGGGTCTTGCTACTGTTGCTGAGATGTGGTCTCACCTTCGTCAGCGCTATCAGCCTTCTGGGGATTCTATGTACTTGTTTGTGTTGCGTCAGGAGCATGATCTTCAACAGGGTGACTCTACTGTTGATGAGTTCTACACCCAGAGTGCGGCGATCTGGCGCCAGCTTGACTCCCTTCGCAGTGTTGTCTGTGATACTTGCCAGTATTGTCGGACAGTGCGTTCAGATATGGAATTTCAGAGGATCCATGAGTTCATGTCTCGACTTCGCCCAGAGTTTGAGCCTCGCCGTGCTCAGTTGTTTGCTCGAGGCCGTGTTTCTATCTCTGAGGTGCTGACTGAGCTTCGTGCTGAGGAGACTCGTCTGCGTGGTGCTGGTCTGCTTGGGACACCTTATGTTCTTGTTGCTCGAGTTCCCACTGCTTCTGCATTGCCGCTTCTACCCACACCAGCGCATGCTGCTTCTGGCGGAGCCCGCCCTTCTCGCAGTGGGAGTCGCCCTCGCCTTCCTCGGTTCTGCACTCACTGTCGGAGGTCTGGTCCACTTGAGTCTGACTGCTATCAGAAGCAGCGGGGTGTGCCTCCTTGTGCTCCACCTTCAGCGCCTGTTGCCACTGGTTTCACTGAGTAGGATATAGCGAGACTTCAGCGTCTCCTTGCCTCCTCTGGCTCTGCTTCGACGGGTACTGCTGCTTCCGCGGCTGTTTCCTCTCCACAGTCAGGTACATCTTTGTGGGTTCTGGATTCTGGAGCTTCTTTTCACATGTCTCCTGATTCTTCCTCTCTTTCTTCTCTTCGACCTCTTCCTCTTCCTGTTCGTGTTCTTACTGCCGATGGTACTTCTCTTCCTGTTGCTAGTCGTGGCACTCTTTCTACTTCCTCCTTTTCTGTTCCTGATGTTTCTTATGTTCCCCGTCTTACCATGAACTTGTTTTCCGCTACTCAACTCACTGATTCTGATTGTCGGGTCATTCTTGATGTTGATTCTTGTTCTGTTCAGGACACTCACACTCGGGCACTGGTTGGGGCTGGCCCTCGGTGTCGTGACTCACAGGGACTTTGGGAGCTTGACTGGCATCATGTTCCTTCTTCCACCACTTCACCGACTGCACCATGTGTGATTGTTGCTTCCACTACCGCCTCCTTTTAGCAGTGGCATCATCGTCTTGGTCATCTTTGTGGTTCTCGCATGTCATCTTTACTTCGTCAAGGTCTTCTGGGGCATGTCTCAGGAGATGTCTCGCTTTAGGGTTGTCAGGGCTGTAGGCTTGGTAAACAGAATCAGTTACCTTATCCTACTATTGAGTCTGTATATCAGCGTCCGTTTGATTTGGTCCATTCTGATGTATGGGGTCCGACTCCCTTTGCTTCCAAGGGGGGCCACCACTACTATGTTATTTTTATCGATGACTTCTCTCGCCACACTTGAATTTATTTTATGACTTCTCGCAGCGAGGTTCTCTTGATATATAAGCGTTTTGCTGCATGGTTCATACTCAGTTTTCCACGCCTATACGTGTCTTTCGGGCTGATTCTGCTGGTGAGTATCTCTCCCAGCTGTTCCGTGGTTTTCTTGCTGAGCAGGGCACTCTTGGCCAGTTCTCCTGCCCTGGCGCCCATGCCCAAAATGGCGTGGCTGAGCGCAAACATCGCCACCTGCTTGAGACGGCTCGTGTGATGATGATAGCTGCCTCTCTTCCTCCTCACTTCCGGGCTCAGGCTGTGTCTACTTCCACCTATCTCATCAACCTTCAGCCCTCCACAGCCTTGCAGGGTGGTATTCCTCTTGAGCGTCTTACTGTTCATACTCCTGATTACTCGACCCTTCGTCTTTTTGGTTGTGTTTGATATGCTCTTCTCGCTCCACGCGAACGTACCAAGCTGAGTGCTCAATCTGTTGAGTGTCTCTTTCTTGGCTACAGCCCTGAGCACAAGGGATATAAGTGTTGGGATCCTATTAGTCGTCGGATGTGCATATCTCGGGATGTCACTTTTGATGAGTCCCGTCCTTTCTACCCGTGTCCCTCCTCCTCTTCCTTCTCGGTGGATGATATCTCTTTTCTCATGTTTCCTGACTCACCTCCTCATGTGCCTCCGGTTCCTGCTCTTCCGAGTCTCTCACCACCTTCTCCTTCACCCGCCAGACCATTATCTCCTCCCTCACCACCGTCCCCACCCTCCACACCTTCCTCTCCCATGTCACCTTCCTCGCCTACGATCGTCCCTCCCTATCCTTTTCACTACTCCCGTCGTCCACGTGAGGATGATGCTGCTTCTCCTGACATGCCCTCTACCTCTAGTGTGATGCCCTCTCCGTCCGAGCCGCCTCATCATCTTCGTGCTCGTCCTCGTCCTCCTCCTGATCGCTATTCTCCCACTCACTACGGTCTTTCTGCTGCCCTTGAGCCGACCTCCTATCGGGATGCCCTTGCTCATCCCGAATGGCAGCTAGCGATGGCTGAGGAGATTGCTGCTCTTGAGCGTACTGGCACTTGGGATGTTGTCACTCCTTCCTCTGTTCGTCCCATCACCTGCAAGTGGGTCTACAAGATCAAGACTCGCTCCGATGGTTCTCTTGAGCGCTACAAGGCTCGACTTGTCGCTCGCGGCTTTCACCCTTGTCATGCCCCAGTTCATCGCCGTCGTGAGCCCTTGGATACAAGCCTCAGCCTCGGCATGGAGCGGACTCTGTGGAAACATCAGACAACCAGCTCCAGAACCCAACACTTCAGCGTTTTGTCCTCTGATGACAAAGCCCCATCCACCTGATTTAGGATTTTCCTTAAAGGCTCCATCTACATTAATCTTCAGAACGCCCTCTCTCGGAGGCCTCCATCTTTCTACATCTTCATTAGGTTGTTGCTGAAGTTGTTTGGCATAAAATTCAGTAAACTCTGTAGCCCATCTTCTTGCTTGGAAGCTCACCTCGTCGACAGACCAGCTCCTTTCTCCAGCATTTGTTTTATTCCTTGCTGTCCACCACTGCCATATTAGTGCAATAACCAGCAATCTATGCTTCTGCTCCATCCCAAAAGTTTTCATCAACATGTCCTTTGCGTTCGGACACTCCAGTAGAGCTAGTCGTGCCTCCTCAAGCCCCATTTGTCTCCACAATCTTTTAACCTGCTTACAGCGCAAGAACAAATGGCCACCATCCTCATCTAGTCGTTTACACATAGGACATAGGGTGTCCAGGTGCATTCCTCTTCTCCTAATATTACACTTCCATGGCAAGCTATTGTGAGCTAACCTCCACAAAAATTGTTTTGTCTTTGGTGCACATGGCTGGTCCCATAGCATTTTCCAGTCGAAATCATTTGTAGACTGAGCAGTACCATGAGTTTGAGGGGGTGTTAGAGTTGTATAGTCTACATTCTTCTATTCCCCAGTGTATGAGGGGCTTATTTGCACATTGTCACACATGTACATGTATTGGCCTATGGCCCTCTGTGAATACTAGTTGCTCATTCACAACACAAACTATCTGTAGCGAAGTGGGATATTTTTTGAAGATGTGGTTTGTATGTCCATTGTGTCACGACGAATGATGATATTCTTCACGTTAAATGCAAACACAGCTACACTAATCGATGACAAATACTCGTGCATAGGTTACAAAGGAATTGAAGTGCAGCTTCACCTAAAAATGCAAAAGATTGCCGCCGTAGCAATCTGCAAAGACCGTGCTCATCCTTCTGTACCTATTGCATATGAATGGTTACTATAGGAAACACTTTCTGTTTCTTCCGACCACACATACAATTATCAATGACGGATACACGATCACACATTAGATGCTGGATGGATTCATGATCAGCACAGAACAAACATTCTATAGGTTTTATAATATTCCTTTTCCTAAGATTGTCCTTTGTCATTAATTAGCTTGTTATGAGGTAGCAGCCAAAGAAAGACATCGACACTTGTTTCTTCCGGCCACACGTACAATTATCAATGATGGATACATGCACTCCTATGATAGATAACTGGAAAGAAATTAAATTGCATAAAATCGACATCACTGGAAAATTCAAACAAGACTGCAAGCCTGCCATAACCACTGATTCCGTTGTACACAAGCATCACAATCAGAAGAAAAAGTTTCTTCCTCGTTTGACCATCCACGCTTTACCCAGTAGGGCACTATTTAAGAATCTTGTTTCCGTGCTAGTTTCATCACAAGGCCATGCAGCCAATCTATTTTTCACACAACTTGTACACCAAGAAATTTCACATGCCTTCCCTTGGCTTGGTTCTGGTGCTACTGATCTCTTTGGTCTCTCCGATCAGCTCCTGCACGGAACAGGAGAAGAGCTCCCTTCTCCAGTTCCTTGCTGGGCTTTCGCAGGACTCCGGCCTCACGTCATCGTGGCGGAGTCACACAAACTGCTGCACATGGGAAGGGATAACCTGCAACCAAGATTGGAAGGTCACCGATATTTCGCTGCCTTCTCGGGGACTTGAGGGGTCCATCTCACCATTGCTTGGTAACCTCAGCGGGCTGTCACGCCTCAATCTGTCACACAACTCGCTGTCTGGTGGCTTGCCGCTGGAACTGGTTTCATCAAGCAGCATCATTGTTCTTGACGTCAGTTTCAACCGGCTGACAGGGGGACTACATGAGGTACCATCTTCAGCCACTACACGGCCTCTGCAGGTACTGAACATCTCAAGCAACTTGTTTACAGGAAGGTTTCCATCCACTGTATGGGAGGTGATGAAGAGTCTTGTTATTCTCAATGCCAGCACCAACAGTTTTACTGGCCAGATACCAAGTGCAAACTGTGTTAGCACGCCATATTTTGCTGTCCTTGAACTCAGTTTTAACCAATTCAGTGGAAACATCCCCCATGGGCTCAGTAATTGCACTGTGCTGAAATTGCTCAGTGCTGGCCACAACAATCTCGGTGGGACTCTTCCAGAGGACCTTTTCAATGTTACCTCATTAGAGCACCTCTCTTTACCTAGCAATTGGTTACAAGGATCTCTCGACGGCATCAGCAAACTCACAAATCTGGTCATCCTTGATCTTGGAGGAAACTTTCTCAGTGGCAATATTCCAGGGTCTATAGGTGACCTGAGGAGATTGGGACACAACAACATGTCAGGGGAGCTTCCAACAGCTCTAAGCAACTGCACAAATCTTGTAACAGTTGACCTCAAGACCAACATGTTCAGTGGAGAACTTTCCAAGGTCAACTTCTCCAACCTATCCAATCTCAAAAAAATAGATCTTCTGCGCAACCACTTCACCGGCAACATTCCAGATAGCCTATACTCCTGCAGCAAGCTGACTGCACTACGTCTATCTCACAACAATTTCCACGGCCAGTTGTCAGAAAGAATAGACAATCTGAAGTCCCTCTCATTCTTATCACTTGTTAACAACTCCCTTACAGATATCACTAGAACTATTCGGATCCTTGGGAAATCCCAGAGCCTCACCACCCTTTTTATCGGGCTTAACTTCTTGCATGAAACCATGCCAGAGGATGACAACATTGATGGTTTTCAGAATCTCAAGGTTCTTTCCATAAGTGATTGTTCGTTGTCTGGAAAAATACCTCACTGGTTATCAAATCTCACAAGTTTAGAATTGTTATTTCTACACAACAATCAACTAACCGGGACAATACCTGACTGGATTAGCAGTCTAAACGTCCTCTTCTTTCTTGATGTATCAAACAACAAACTTATAGGGGAAATTCCGGCTGCCTTAATGGAGATGCCAATGCTGAAATCAGACAAGACTGCACCAAAGGTCTTCTTTGAGCTGCCTGTTTATGCTTTCAGTCCATCTTTGCAATACCTAATGCCCAGCGCATATCCTAAAGCACTGGACCTGAGCATCAATAACTTCACTGGTCATATACCTGAGAAGATTGGTCAGTTGAAAGGACTCACTTTCCTCTATTTGGGATCCAACAAATTATCGGGAGAGATCCCAGAAGCGATCTGCACCCTTACGAACCTGCAGGTGCTTGACTTGTCCAGCAATCATCTCACTGGTACAATTCCAGCTGAGCTAAACAATCTACACTTCCTTTCAAACTTCAGCATTTCCAATAATGACCTAGAAGGCCCTATTCCAACCACGGGGCAGCTCAGCACGTTCCCTGGTTCTAGCTATGATGGAAACCCCAAACTGTGTGGCCCTATGATTGTAAATCGTTGCGGTTCAACAGAAGCAGGTCCAGTCTCCATTGTCTTGACAAAAGAGATTGACACTGAGGTCATCATTGCGATCGCCTTTGGTGCTTTCTTTATAGTAGGGGTCATGTACGATCAGATAGTCTTGGCCAGACATTTTGGCTGAACTCTTGTAATTATTATCATGACCCCAAACCATGACGCGATCTTAAGTGGTTGTCAGTTCAGCAAGACCATGTGAGTGGCTCCAGCCCTAGCAAGATCAACATCCCTGTAAACCTGGTATCTTTACATTCACTTTGTACTCTATGTAACAGGAAAATAATTACTCCAGTGAGTGAGCAACGTCAATAGTGTGTACGCATATTTTATTGTTGGGCATGCTAAATTAACTATTTGTCCCTGTGTACTATATGTAACTAATAAATTATTTGTTCAGTAACACAAGGAAGCTGGGCATGCTAAATTTCAGGTATATGAATAGTTAAGATGAAATGTATATGATGTAACACGTCCAAAAATCCATCACAAAAACATTCTCAGGGATAAAAGGAGAGGTGGTGGCTGAAGTAACTAATTTACGCGCCACAGTGTTTTCAGAAATAATTTTTAATGCAGGATGTATGTTGGGATGCGCGTCAATGTCTCTGCTTCCCTAGGCCCTAGCCTTCAGCATCTGTCCACCGGCCAGCGTAGCACACTCGAGATTCTGAATCCTCAGCTTCGTGGGGAACTGCGGGATCAGAGCACATGTCAAGGAATGCACCCTGATCCGATCCCCTGCCTGAGCTCCGGCCACCAGATGAGGGAGCACCTGTGTGCCGGCCGCCTGGCGGCCGGGAGCCCCAATAGCACGCCTGAAGCATGCACTACGCGCACACCACCTGTAGCGACCACCTAGCCCATTTATCCCTCTACGGCGCTATGTTTGTTTCGTGCGCTGACTTCCGGCAGCTCCGGTTTTCTCTGGTTTTCCTCTACTGTTTCGGTTTTTCTCTATTTTCTTGGAAAAGGTTCATATTCGAAAACTGTTCAAAATTGAAATTTTCTAAATTTGAAATTTTAAAAATTGTTCTAATCTGGAAAACATTCAAATTTTAAATTTGTTATAATTGAAAAATTATTCAGATTTAAAACTGTTCATATTTGAAATTTGTTCGGATTTAAAAAATGTTCAGATTTTGAAAAGTGTTCAAATTTGAAAATTGTTCTGATATATAATAAATCAAAGGGCGAACCAAATTATAACAACAGGCTATTAAACTTGGCTAACATGCAAAAATAAGATGCAGCGTGCAAACCATAGACAGACAGTGAAAATTAGTTCCGCCATGTTCACTGTGCCATACTCACAGCGTGCCAGTCAATCGTTGTTTTCTCTCAATCGGAACACAAATACTATTAGCCAACATTGATATAAGAAAAACTTCTTCAAAACGACCCACTCTACGGTGATGGATTACAATATGAACAAACTGCAAAGGAATCGCAGACTCGAAGTGCATACTGACAATCATTAAAATGACACCATCTCCAAATCATGTACGTGTATCAACCCTAATAGCATAAATGATGAAATATAATTATATGTAGTCAAACCGATGCTACTTCTCACGTGCCTAACTGATCATACCTTGTGAATCTGTGGGATTCAGTCATTGGTAGACATATGGCTTTTCCTGCTTTTCAAAAAGGGATTCCTCACGAGCTGAATTTTCTCTTCTGCCACCAAATGTCAGTAGACTGCTAGGAAAAGTGGTCAGATTAAGCATAAACATACCAATTTGTGCTTTGAAGTCAGGCTTAAGAATAAATTACAGTAGATATGCGGTAGCTGCTAATCCTTGACTCGTTTATTTACAGGTGATCCTTGACTCAACTTAATTTTTCATCACTACAAACAGACCAGATCAAACAAACTAGAGACCGAAGAAGGTGGCCCCTTTCCTCTCTTGGTCTTTCTTCATAACACATTTCGGCACTCCATCCTTGCAGACAAAAGCTTAAGCCTCTAGTTTCCAGTTTGTTTCTCGAGAAAACCATGCAGATCCTCAGTCGCTCACACATGAACCGAATTCCCATACCTTTCTTTGGGTTAGCTCTTGCGCTACTAGTCTCATTGGCGTCTCACACCAACTCCTGCATGGAGCAGGATAAGATCTCTCTTCTCCAGCTCCTTGCTGGGTTCTCACGGGATGGAGGCCTCATGGCATCATGGCGGAGCGACAAGGACTGCTGCGCGTGGGAAGGGATCACCTGCAGCAGTCCCAATAGGACGGTCACGGATATTTTGCTGGCTTCTCGAGGTCTTGAAGGATCCATCTCGCCATTCATTGGCAACCTCACTGGCCTGTTGCGATTCGATCTGTCCTGCAACTCGCTGTCTGGTAGCTTACCACTTGAGTTAATGCAGTCCAGCGGCATCATTGTCCTTGACGTCAGCTTCAACCGCCTCACAGGAAGCCTGAGTGAGCTGCCATCTTCAGCACCCGTCTAGCCTCTGCAGGTACTTAACATCTCGAGCAACTTGTTCACAGGAAGGTTTCCACTAACGACATGGGAGGTGATGAAGAGTCTGGTCACGCTGAATGCCAGCACCAACAATTTTACTGGGGAGATACCAACTACACCCTGTGCTAGCGCGCCATCTTTTGCTGTGCTCGAACTCAGTTTTAACCAGTTCAGTGGGAACATCCCACCAGAGCTGAGTAATTGCTCTGTGCTGAAATTGCTCAACGCTGGCTACAACAACCTCAGTGGGACACTTCCAGATGAACTCTTCAAGGTTAACTCACTAGAGCACCTCTCGTTACCTAGCAATTGGTTAGAAGGAGCACTGAATGGAATCATAAATCTCACTAATCTGGTCACCCTTGATCTCGGAATGAATGAGCTGAGCGGCAACATTCCACATTCTATAGGTGAGCTGAAGAGATTGGAGGAGCTACATGTGGAACTCAACTACATGTCAGGAGAGCTGCCATCCGCTCTGAGCAACTGCACAAATCTCGTAAGAATTGACCTCATGAGCAATCAATTCAGTGAGGAACTTACCAAGGTCAACTTTGCAAACCTGCCCAATCTAAAATATTTAGATCTTCTGTACAACAACTTCACTGGAATAATTCCAGAAAGCATATACTCCTGCAGCAGGCTGACTGCACTAAGGCTGTCTCAGAACAATTTCCATGGCCAGTTGTCAGAAAGAATAGGCAATCTGAAGTCTCTATCATTCCTATCACTTGTTCGCAATTCTCTTACAAATATCACACGAACTCTTCAGATCCTTGGGACTTCCAAAAGCCTCAAAACCCTTTTTCTTGGTTTCAACTTCATGCATGAGACAATGCCAAATGATTACACTATTGATGGTTTTGAGAATCTTCAGGTTCTGGGATTAAATGATTGTTCATTGTCTGGAAACATACCTCGCTGGTTATCAAAGCTCACAAATTTGAGAATGTTATTTTTACTCAACAATCGACTCACTGAAACAATACCTGACTGGATCAGTAGCCTAAACTTCCTCTTCTGTCTAGACATATCAAACAACAGCCTTACGGGGAAAATTCCATCAGCCTTAATGGACATGCCAATGCTAAGATCAGACAACAACATTGCCCCAAACGTCTTCGAGCTGTCTGTTTATGATAAGATTTCATCGCTCCAGTACCTCAGACTTGGCGCTTTTCCAAAAATGTTGAATCTGGGTATGAATAACTTTGCTGGTTCTATCCCTGAAGAACTCGGTAAGTTGTAAGCACTCTTTTCACTAAATTTGAGCTCCAACAAATTATCTGGAGAGATATCCCAATCGCTCTGCACCCTAAAGAACCTGCAAGTACTTGACTTGTCGAACAATCGTCTCACTGGTACAATTCCAGCTGCACTGAATAATCTGCACTTCTTGTCAAAATTTAATGTTTCAAATAATGATCTCGAAGGACCGATGCCAACAGTGGGCCAGCTTAGCACGTTTCCTGATTCTAGCTTTGATGGAAACCCAACATTGTGTGGTCCTATGATTGTAAACCATTGCAGTTCAACAGAAGCAGGTCAAGCCACCATTATCTCCACAAAAGGTGTTGGCACTAAGGTCATTTTTGCAATGGAATTTGCTGCCTTTTTTGTAGCTGGAGTCCTATATGATCAAATAGTCTTATCCAGATACGTTGGCTAAACTATTGAAACTGTTACCACCACCCCAAACCATGATGTGATCATGTCAGTGGCTCCAGCCCCAGCAAGATCAACATCACTGGTTTTTTTTAGATAAAAGGCCCACAGAGCCCGACTTTAAATTAATAAAGCCCTCAACCGGCTAGGATACAATGGTGTTGCTTACACGCACTTGAACAAGTTTAAAAGAAAAGCAAAGCCCTATAGGAACTAAAAGCACCGGGCGCCGCAAGCAGGGCCGAAGCAACAGCAGCAAGTCCTAGAGCGCCCCTGCGCATCCAGTGTAGGTTTGGACATTGGCAGGAATTAACCTGCGTCCCTAAACTGCCCAACCTCTGCTGTGTGGAGGAGACTGCACATTGGCACTCGGAACCGAATTCCATGAAGCCGCGCCATCAAAACACCACCTTGCACAAGCCACGAAGAACTGCCACGGACGAGAGGGACATGGGCCAAGCGAAGAGGAGAAGCACCAGCGCCAAAAGGATGAAGAACCGGCTCAAAGACCACCTCGCCATGCTGCTGCCGGAGGAGGGACCCTTCCCTCCTCACCCAGGCTCGAGGGTGTCGACCCACCAGCAATCACAGGACAGAGAGGTGGTTTTAGCACCCTAAAAAGCTTTGAACTTGCTGGGAAGCGTCTCCGACCTTGCCAACACCATGCCCACACCGCACCATCGTCATAGACTCCATACTGTCGACCCCTCCGTCCCCCCATCCAAAAGCGGCGCCTCCAAGGAGGAGAACGACGCGGAGCGCCGTCGTCGCTCGGCCAAAGCCTAGGTTTTCACCCGGGGTGGAGGGGAAGGGAGAGGTAAGGTAACCTCATCCGCCCTTCAAGAAGGAGAACGGCAACCGGAATCGTCGTTGCGGATGTGGCTGACAAAGCCAGCCAAGGGTTTCCCCCGGAAAACCACCTGCACGCCTCGCATGGATGCGGATCAGTCCGTCCGAGGACCATCTGAGCTGAATCTGGCGCGGAGAAGAAGAGCCATGGAGACATCAACAGAACAGACATAGAGAGCGCCAGGGCACCACTACGCCGTGACAAGACTTCCGCCAGCTCCTCGCCGTCCACACGACTGAGAAGACCAGCCAACACCAGCGAGCGCCACCCGCCTTCCGGTCGACGCCGCCACCCACCGTCCAGAGCCGCCGCCCTGGGAACCACGCAAGGCAACCCTACGAACTGAAAAGCACCGGTCTTCACCGCCGAGAGGTCTCCGGAGACCGGAGATGCCGGAGAGGGGATCCCCTTCCAGATCGACGAAAAGCAGCCCCCTTGGCTGCCAGCGTCATGGATCTGGGACGGAGGCAGGCAAGCACAAGGGCCCGGGGCTCCTGCCCCGGCCCTGCACACGGCAGCCAGAAGACCACCTTGCCGGCCTCGTCAGAATCGCCGCCCGGAGCCGCCGCGCCGCCAAGGCCGCGCACGCCCCCGCGTCGGGTCGGAGACGGGCCCCCGCAGTCCGATCTGGACCCTGCGCGCGTCGCCCGCCGTCGACCGCACCGGAGCGCTGCCGCCGTCCCGAGCACGCCAAGCACCTGGGCCTCCACACCGCGGACGAGCCGCCGCACCACCGCGCCCCGACCAGCACGGCGCCCCGGCGACAGCCTCGGCCCGCGCCGCCGCCGCCGCGCGAGGGGGAAGGAGAGGCCTCGCCGCCGCCGGCGCCCCGGGGCTTTGCCCGGCGACGCCTGCTGGCGGCGGCGAGGGAGGGACGAGGAGGCGGAGGGTGGGAGGAGGAGGCTGCGCTAGGGTTTCGCCCTGCCGCTCGCGGGAGCGGGCAGGACGAAACGGTCGCTGTGATGCAACTTGACTTCGATCAACATCACTGGTGAACATGGTATCTTGGGTAAGTGATATTCACACTGCACCCGTGTAACAGGACAATGAATTGTGAGTGAGAAATGCCAACCGTGTGTAAGCATATTGCTTTTATGGAATGTGTAACTATTTGTTCAGTCTGGAAAGGGTGATGAATGTTTCTCTTGGATCAGAGGTGGACACATACCATGCAAAACTCCAACTGACACGCAGTTGAGATTGCAGAGCTTCCACCAGCAGCGTAACAAAATATAGCCAATTAAGCAAGACCGGAGCTTTCATAGCCAATCATGGGAAAGACAGGACAGAGTCACGCTGCCCTAAATCTCGATCTAGTTTCAAACAAAACGCGCTAAAATAAACTTTAAGAAATATTCACGAAAATATTCATCAGATGGACATGCTCTCGATACCGCTGCAATGTCGCACGGATTAAGCAACTGCCGTGATTTCTATATTTACCTCAAATTCGCGGCATTTGTCAGTCGGGCCGCCTCGATCCAGGTCGCCTCGTCCGGCGTCAGGCAGGAGGATCGGTCCCCTGCCGCCCGCCGCGGCGGGTATGCTTCTGCTTGTTCGTCTTCCTGTGACCTGAGAACTGGAAAGGGGCCGGGCTGCAAGTTGGCAGGACTCCACGTTAGTAAAATCATTTGGGCCAAATCTCCCAGAAAACAATTTGGGCTAATATCACTGAAGTGTTTTGGACGCTACAAGCAGACTGGTTAAAAAAAAGTAGACTGGTTTGGTTCATTTGTTGTGGAGCGGTATGCAAATAGTCGCACTCATTAGAAGGAAAATCTGCCCATGGTGCATAAAAATTGTCATGTGTCATAAAATGTTCATACAACTCGAGAATTTTTTTCCCTATATCACATAAGTATAGAGCTGATAAATTTGTATGAAAAGCATTCACGTAGCTCAACAAAATTATTAACAACTATTCAACTAAACTAACAAGCTGTCATTTTTCTGATAAAGAACACTTTATTACTCAAAAGTTTTTTAAGCATTACATCCTACCTTTGCATTGCGGAGATGCGCATACTTCATCCAACAATATGAAACACACCAGAGTGCGGATAGAAAAACAACTAGGCAGCCGAAAAAGGTCATAGGAGGATCCTGTGACTGAGGGTATGAAACAATTTTAAGCATTACACTCGACCTCTGCATTGCCAAGATGCACATAGTCGTCCAACAAAATGAAACACACCAGAGTGCGGATAGAAAATCAACTTGGCAGCCGAAAAGGGTCATAGGAGGCAAAACCCATTCATGGATTCATAACCATGCCAGCTGTGTTTTGCAAGAATATCTTTAGTAAGAATAACGCCACGACGAAGGTATCATACAAAATTATTTTTTTCAATGGTATCTTCATCTTTAAAATGCTTTTATTATTAAGCATCGGCTGAATGGGTTCAATTAAAGCCTTATACATGGACCCTATCGAGAATACACCATTTTTGTTAAGTTCCCAACGGAATTCATTAGATCTATGTAACAACTGGACTAAGGGTAAGGGTTGTAGCAACTCATTCCAAGAAGCCAAACGGGTCTAATAAGATCCCGCCTGTCGTCGTGGTGAACACACTAGTAGAAACAAGGGCTTTGGTTTTTTGCTCCAGATGTCTTTTGCACCGGATTTGGCACGAACCGGTGCTAAAAGGGGTCATTAGCACCGGTTCGTGGGGCGCAGCCGGCCGAGGGACCTTTAGCACCGGTTCGTGTTACGAACCGGTGCAAATGATCTAGCTTTTGCACCGGTTCGTGTTACGAACCGGTGCAAATGATCTATCTTTTACACCGGTTCATAACACAAACCGGTGCAAAAGGTTCGTCGCCAGGCACGTGTCAGCCGAGGAATTTTAGACGGCCGTGTTACGAACCGTGCAAATAAATATTTGCACCGGTTCGTAACACTAACCGGTGCTAAAGGTCCCCAGCCCTATTTCAGCTCAGCTAAATATCTGCCAAACAGCCCACTCACTTCATTTTTGCTAGGAGAAGGTGTGTGTGTTGAGTGCTAAGTTGCTTCTCTTTGGCATGCACATAAGGTGCTCGATGAAATGTGTGAGAGAGTGATACCGCTTGATTTTACACCCAACAAAAATGAGATGAGGTGCCGGAGCGACACTTAAGCTTTCTCCTCTTTCTTTCCTCCTCGATCAAGGTTAAGCAACAACTTTACCCTTTCATTTGTACGGTGCTAATTTCCACTATTTATAAATATTATGATGTTTTGTAATTGTTTATTGATAAACTTAATTAATTATTTGATGTAGATGAACCGGCGGCAATGGATGTACGTTGACCGACGTCTACCCGAGTTCAGATCGGGCCTGGAAGAATTTATCCGTGTGGCTCAGGAAAACCCACAGGCGGATGGTTTTATGTGTTGTCCATGTGTTGATTGCCATAACTTGAAGCAATACCCTGAATGGCAAGTCATTCACTCCCACCTACTTTGGAAAGGTTTCATGCCCAGCTATAATTGTTGGACCAAGCATGGAGAAAGAGGGGTTATGATGGAAGACGACGAAGAAGAAGAAGAGGATGATGATATGTACCCTAACTACGGTGATACTGCAACAGGGCATGATGAAGATGAAGATGCAGGAGGAGGTGATCAAGATGAAGAGGCATCAGATGAGCCCGTTGATGATGATCTTCGTCGGGCCATCGCCGATGCACACAGAGATGCAGAAACAGAAAACGAGAAGCGAAAGTTAAAGGGCATGTTAGATGATCACAAAAAGAAGTTATACCCAAATTGCGAAGATGGCAACACAAAACTCGGTGCCACCCTGGAGTTGCTGCAATGGAAGGCAGAGGCTGGTATATGTGACAAGCCATTTGAGAAGTTACTGAAAATAATGAAGAGGAGGTTTCCAAAGAATAACGAATTGCCTGACAGTACGTACGAAGCAAAGAAGGTTCTCTGCCCTCTAGGATTAGAGGTGCTGAAGATACATGCATGCATTAATGACTGCATCCTCTACCGCGCTGAGTATGAAAATTTGGAAAAATGTCCGGTATGCACTGCACTTCGGTATAAGATCAGGCGAGATGACCCTAGTGATGTTGAGGGCGAGCCCCCTAGGAAGAGGGTTCCTGCCAAGGTTATGTGGTATGCTCCTATAATACCACGGTTGAAACATCTGTTCAGAAATAAAGAGCATGCCAGGTTGTTGCGATGGCACAAAGAAGACCGTAAGAAAGACGAGATGCTGAGACACCCCGCTGATGGGTCGCAGTGGAGGACAATCGATAGAGAGTTCCCGGATTTTGCAGATGACGCGAGGAACTTAAGGTTTGGCCTAAGTACAGATGGAATGAATCCTTTTGGGGAGCAGAGCTGCAGTCATAGCACTTGGCCTATAACTCTATGTATCTATAACCTTCCGCCTTGGTTGTGCATGAAGCGGAAGTTCATTATGATGTCAGTGCTCATCCAAGGCCCAAAGCAACCCGGCAACGACATTGATGTGTACCTACAGCCATTATTTGAAGAACTCTTACAGTTGTGGAGCAAACCAGGTGTACATGCATGGGATGAGTACAAACAGGAGTCATTTAACCTACGAGCGTTGCTTTTCGTGACCATCAATGATTGGCCTGCTCTTAGTAACCTTTCAGGACAGACAAACAAGGGATACAATGCATGCACGCACTGTTTAGATGAGACCGAAGGTGCCTATTTGCATAAATGTAAGAAGGTTGTGTACCTGGGGCATCGTCGATTTCTTCCAAAGAGGCACCCCGTCAGAAAGAAAGGCAATCATTTCGGAGGTGAGGCAGATCGCCGGGTGAAGCCTGAACTCCGTACCGGTGATGCTTTACTTGATATGGTCAAGGACATAAAAGTAATCTTTGGAAAGGGTCCTGGCGGTCAATCTATTCCGAATGACGACGTTACCGGACACGCACCCATGTGGAAGAAAAAATCTATATTTTGGGATCTACCCTATTGGAAAGTCCTAGAGGTCCGCTCTTCAATCGACGTGATGCACGTGACGAAGAATCTTTGCGTGAACCTGCTAGGCTTCTTAGGCGTGTATGGGAAGACAAAAGATACACCAGAAGCACTGGAGGACCAGTATCGTATGAAAGTCCCAAAAGACAAGCAAGAACAGGATTGCAAGGATACATGGAGTCGCTTAAGTCCTGCGAGCTACGCTCTTACCAAAGCAGAGAAGGATATCTTTTTTGAAGTCCTTTACAGTATCAGGGTCCCGTCTGGCTTCTCCTCCAATATAAAGGGAATAATAAATATGGAGAAGAAAACATTCCAGAACCTGAAGTCGCATGACTGCCACATTATTATGACGCAGTTGCTTCCGGTTGCACTAAGGGGGCTTCTGCCGGAAAATGTTCGAATACCCATTGTGAAGCTATGTGCATTCCTTAATGCGATATCTCAGAAGGTAATCGATCCAGCTAGTCTTCCAAGGTTACAGAAGGATGTGGTGCAATGTCTTGTTAGCTTTGAGTTGGTATTTCCACCATCTTTCTTCAATATTATGACACATCTCCTGGTTCACCTTGTCGAAGAGATTGCCATCCTCGGTCCTGTCTTTCTACACAATATGTTCCCCTTCGAGAGGTTCATGGGGGTCTTAAAGAAATATGTTCATAACCGTGCTAGGCCAGAAGGAAGCATCTCCAAGGGCTATGGAACAGAGGAGGTCATCGAGTTCTGCGTTGACTTCATTCCTGACCATAAGTCGATTGGTGTTCCTGAATCGCGACATGAGGGGCGACTAAGTGGAAAAGGCACGCTAGGAAGGAAATCAATGATATGTAGGGACGGCATTTCTTTCACTCAAGCACACTACACAGTTCTACAAAGTTCCACCTTGGTGGCCCCGTATATCACTGATCACAAGAATATTGTACGCTCCGAACATCTGGGGCAGTCTGAAGACTGGATTACGCATAAACATATGCACACATTCGGCGGTTGGCTCCGAGAACATCTCATTAATAACAACCATATTGTAGATCAGTTGTACATGTTGGCCGGGTCACCATCTTCGACTATAGTGACTTTCCAGGGGTACGAGATAAATGGAAATACCTTCTACACGTTCGCCCAAGATAAAAAGAGCACCAACCAAAATAGTGGTGTCCGCATTGATGCAACAAACACTAGCAGTGGGAAAAAGGACACATATTATGGTTACATAGAGGAGATATGGGAACTTGACTATGGACCTTCTTTTAAGGTCCCTTTATTTCGGAAAATGGGTAAAGGTAGACCAGCTGTACGGAATGAAAACAGTGGATCTCAACAATCTTGGTTACAGAGACGAACCATTCGTCCTAGCCAATGATGTGGCTCAGGTTTTCTATGTGAAGGACATGTCCTCTAGACCGAAGAAAAGAAAACATAAGGAAACGAGCTCATCCGATGAGCCAAAGCGTCACATAGTTCTTTCAGGGAAAAGAACCATCGTGGGAGTCGAGGACAAGACAGACATGTCAGAAGATTATAATAAGTTTGCTAAAATTCCGCCCTTCACAGTGAACATTGATCCAACCATCGCGTTAAATGCTGAAGATACTCCATGGTTACGGTCGAAGCGATCATAATGTATTAATTATTATCCTGTACCTTGAGCTCATATTGTGAAGCGTTTGTTGTGATATGTATCAGTAAATGCAATTATCCAAGTTTATTATTTTTCTAGATACACATGTTTGGAAATTTATCCTCGGCCTCTTTTGGTTGTTGGGTGTATACTAGCAGCTTCCGAGCGGGACTTGCGGGAAGAGTTACTCGGGCGGAGCTTCCGAAGATGTCTAAGACGGCCGTCCATCTAAGACATCTTCGAGAAACTCCGCCGGAGAGGCTCTTTCCTTCGAGGTCGCCGTCGTCGGGTTATATACCAGCTCCGTGGAAGCTCTCTATGCTCTCCCCTCCTTACCCTGAGCTACTGTTTGTTGGGTGTATACTAGCAGCTTGCGGGAAGAGTTCTCGGGCGAAGTTTCCGAAGATGTCTAAGACGGCCAGCCATCTAAGATATCTTCGAGAAACTTTGCCGGAGAGGCTCTTTCCTTCTTGGTCGTTGCATCTTCTCTCTTTGTTCTCTCTACTCTCCCCGGAGGGGCTATATATAGCGGTGTGTGCCTCCAGATAATCCCCTCCCCCCAGATGAAACCACCCCAGATAAGGCAAATAACAGATAAGCCTCCCCCAGATTTAGCCCCCCCCCATCTTTAGCACCGGTTCCAGCCAGGAACTGAGATAAAAGGATATATAAACTAATCCACCATCTTTATCAACGGTTCCAGCCAGTAACCGGGATAAAACGACAACGACTTTATTGAAATTTAACAAGATACATTAACTAAACTTAAACTAAAACAACGACAACACGGCTTTATTGAAATTTAACATTAACTAAATTTAAACTAAAATAACAACTTCTACTAGTTCTTCCGCGCATCCACTGCTGCCCTGCTAGCTGCCGCCTCCTGCCGCAGCTCCTCCTCACGACGATGCTTATGCATCTCCTCACTATCCAGATCCGCCACACGCGGCCGCTTATGCAGCTCCTAGAGACTCTGCCTCTCAAATGCTTCTATGGTAGCCGCTAGCGCCGCCTCCTCCCACTCCTCTATCTCTGCGAGCTGCGGGTCCACCTCATCCGCTGCTGCCCTCCTGGCTGCCGCCTCCTGCCACAGCTGCTGCTGCAGCTCCTCCCACTCCTCTATCTCCGCGAGCTGCGGGTCTACCTCCACCGGCGGCGGGTGCGGCTTTGGAGGCATTGTGCAATGGGCTAGGGTTCAGTGATGAGTGAAATGGGAGACACGGGGGCGTACTATTTATAGAGGGCGTTTAGGCGGGAAATCTCCACGCTGCGCGTCGTGGCGGGAAAATATCCCGCGCGGCGTCGTGGCGGGAAAATGTCCAGCGCGGCGTCGTGGCGGGAACATATCCCGCGCGGCGTCGTGGCGGGAAAATGTCCAGCGCGGCGTCGTGGCGGGAACATATCCCGCGCGGCTTCGTGGCGGAAACCCGCGCAGCGTCGTGGCGGGAACTCGATCCCGCGCGAAACAGATAAAAAAGGCGGGAAGATAAACAGATTAGCAGCAAAAATTTCAGTCCAACTGGGGACCTTTTGCACCGGTTCGTGGCTGGAACCGGTGCAAAATGGTCTTTTGCACCGGTTCCAGCCACCAACCGGTGCAAAAGGTCCCCAGTATAAACTGCCGCGCGCCCACCCTTCTTCTCCATTCGCGCGAGGAGCAGTTTGGAGGGGAAACGCTGCCAAATTTTTCGCGCCCGCCGCCGTCCGCGCCGCCGCCGCCGCCTCCGCGTCCGTCCGTCGCCGCCTCCTCCCGCGCCCTCACCGCCCGCGCGCGCGCCGCCTCCTCCTCTCTCGTCCGCGCGCAGCCCATGCCGCCGCGCGCCCGGCCACCTCCGCCCGCCGCCGTCCGGCCCCCTCCGCCCGGCCACCTCCGTCCGCCGCCTCCTCCTCCGACGCCCCGCCCGCCGCCGCTCGACAGAGTCGAGGTGAGGCGCGCTGATACGTCTCCGACGTATCGATAATTTCTTATGTTCCATGCCACATTATTGATGTTATCTACATGTTTTATGCACACTTTATGTCATATTCGTGCATTTTCTGGAACTAACCTATTAACAAGATGCCGAAGTGCCGATTGCTGTTTTCTGCTGTTTTTGGTTTCAGAAATCCTAGTAAGGAAATATTCTCGGAATTGGACGAAATCAAAGCCCGGGGGCCTATTTTCTCACGAAGCTTCCAGAAGTCCGAAGGAGAGACGAAGAGGGGCCACAGGGGAGCCAAACCATAGGGCGGCGCGGCCCCCCCCTTGGCCGCGCGGCCCTGTGGTGTGGGGCCCCCGTGCCGCCTCTTGACCTGCCCTTCCGCCTATAAAAAGCCTCCGTGACGAAACCCCCAGTACCGAGAGCCACGATACGGAAAACCTTCCCGGAGACGCCGCCGCCGCCGATCCCATCTCGGGGATCCGGGAGATCGCCTTCGGCACCTGCCGGAGAGGGGAATCATCTCCCGGAGGACTCTACGCCGCCATGGTCGCCTCCAGTGTGATGTGTGAGTAGTCTACCCCTGGACTATGGGTCCATAGCAGTAGCTAGATGGTTGTCTTCTCCCCATTGTGCTATCATTGTCGGATCTTGTGAGCTGCCTAACATGATCAAGATCATCTATCTGTAATTCTATATGTTGCGTTTGTTGGGATCCGATGAATAGAGAATACTTGTTATGTTGATTATCAAAGTTATGCTTATGTGTTGTTTATGATCTTGCATGCTCTCCGTTACTAGTAGATGCTCTGGCCAAGTAGATGCTTGTAACTCCAAGAGGGAGTATTTATGCTCGATAGTGGGTTCATGCCTCGCATTGACACCGGGACAAATGTGATGAAAGTTCTAAGGTTGTGTTGTGCTGTTGCCACTAGGGATAAAACATTGATGCTATGTCTAAGGATGTAGTTGTTGATTACATTACGCACCATACTTAATGCAATTGTTCTGTTGCTTTGCAACTTAATACCGGGAGGGTTCGGATGATAACCTGAAGGTGGACTTTTTAGGCATAGATGCAGTTGGATGGCGGTCTATGTACTTTGTCGTAATGCCCAATTAAATCTCACTATACTCATCATGATATGTATGTGCATGGTCATGCTCTCTTTATTTGTCAATTGCCCAACTGTAATTTGTTCACCCAACATGCTGTTCGTCTTATGGGAGAGACACCTCTAGTGAACTGTGGACCCCGGTCCAATTCTCTTTACTGAAATACAATCTACTGCAATACTTGTTCTACTGTTTTCTGCAAACAATCATCTTCCACACAATACGGTTAACTCTTTGTTACAGCAAGCCGGTGAGATTGACAACCTCACTGTTTCGTTGGGGCAAAGTACTTTGGTTGTGTTGTGCAGGTTCCACGTTGTCGCCGGAATCACTGGTGTTGCGCCGCACTACATCTCGCCGCCATCAACCTTCAACGTGCTTCTTGACTCCTACTGGTCCGATTAAACCTTGGTTTCTTACTGAGGGAAACTTGCCGCTGTGCGCATCACACCTTCCTCTTGGGGTTCCAAACGGACGCGTGTCGAACGAAGAGACAATACATCAACCACGCGCATCAAGCAAATTTCTGGCGCCGTTGCCGGGGAGATCAAGACACGCTACAAGGGGAGTCTCCACTTCTCAATCTCTTTACTTTGTTTTTGTCTTGCTTAGTTTTATTTACTATTTTGTTTGCTGCACTAAATCAAAATACAAAAAAATTAGTTGCTAGTTTTACTTTACTTGCTATCTTGTTTGCTATATCAAAAACACAAAAAAATTAGTTTACTTGCATTTACTTTATCTAGTTTGCTTTATTTACTGTTGCTAAAATGGCCAACGCTGAAAATACTAAGTTGTGTGACTTCACAACCACAAATAATAATGATTTCTTATGCACACCTATTGCTCCACCTGCTACTACAGCAGAATTCTTTGAAATTAAACCTGCTTTACTGAATCTTGTTATGCGAGAGCAATTTTCTGGTGTTAGTTCTGATGATGCTACTGCCCATCTTAATAATTTTGTTGAACTATGTGAAATGCAAAAATATAAAGATGTAGATGGTGATATTATTAAACTAAAATTGTTCCCTTTCTCATTAAGAGGAAGAGCTAAAGATTGGTTGCTATCTCTGCCTAAGAATAGTATTGATTCTTGGACTAAATGCAAGGATGCTTTTATTGGTAGATATTATCCCCCTGCTAAAATTATATCTTTGAGGAGTAGCATAATGAATTTTAAACAATTAGATACTGAACATGTTGCTCAAGCTTGGGAAAGAATGAAATCTCTGGTTAAAAATTGCCCAACCCATGGGTGACTACTTGGATGATCATCCAAACCTTCTATGCAGGACTAAATTTTTCTTCACGGAATTTATTGGATTCAGCTGCTGGAGGTACCTTTATGTCCATCACTCTTGGTGAAGCAACAAAGCTTCTTGATAATATGATGATCAACTACTCTGAATGGCACACGGAAAGAGCTCCACAAGGTAAGAAGGTAAATTACGTCGAAGAAACCTCTTCCTTGAGTGATAAGATTGATGCTATTATGTCTATGCTTGTGAATGATAGGACTAATATTGATCCTAATAATGTTCCATTAGCTTCATTGGTTGCACAAGAAGAACATGTTGATGTAAACTTCATTAAAAATAATAATTTCAACAACAATGCTTACCGGAACAATTCTAGTAACAACTATAGGCCATATCCTTATAATAATGGCAACGGCTATGGTAATTCTTATGGGAATTCTTACAACAATAATAGGAGTTCACCCCCTGGACTTGAAGCCATGCTTAAAGAATTTATTAGTACACAAACTGCTTTTAACAAATCTGTTGAAGAAAAGCTTGGGAAAATTGATATACTCGCTTCTAAAGTCGATAGTCTTGCTGCTGATGTTGATCTTTTGAAATCAAAAGTTTTGCCTAATGAAAATCATCATAATAAAATTGTTACTACAGCAAATGCCATTCAAGTTAGAATTAATGAGAATATAAGATTAATGGCTGAACTGCGTGCTAGGTGGGATAGAGAAGAAAATGAAAAACTAGCTAAAGAGAAGAATGTAGCTAAAGTTTGGACTATTACCACCACTAGTAATGCTAATGCTACACATGTTGCTGCACCTCCTACTAATACTAATAATAGAATTGGTGTTAGCAATGTTTCCACTTCTAATGCAAAGCGCGAAAAACTGCCTGAAACTGCTTAAATCATTAAATCGCTCGTGATAAAGCTGCTGAAATTTTTTCCAACATTGGGGATGATGATCCCATTGCTTTAGATTATAATGGTTTGAATTTTGATGATTGCCACATCACTGAAGTTATAAAGTTCTTGCAAAAACTTGCTAAGAGTCCTAATGCTAGTGCTATAAATTTGGCTTTTACACATCATATTACAAATGCTCTCATAAAAGCTAGAGAAGAGAAATTAGAGCGCGAAGCCTCTATTCCTAAAAAGCTAGAGGATGGTTGGGAGCCCATCATTAAGATGAAGGTTAAAGATTTTGATTGTAATGCTTTATGTGATCTTGGTGCAAGTATTTCTGTTATGCCTAAGAAAATTTATAATATGCTTGACTTGCCACCGCTGAAAAATTGTTATTTGGATGTTAATCTTGCTGATCATTCTACAAAGAAACCTTTGGGTAAAGTTGATAATGTTCGCATTACCGTTAACAATAACCTTGTCCCCGTTGATTTTGTTGTCTTGGATATTGAATGCAATGCATCTTGTCCCATTATATTGGGAAGACCTTTTCTTCGAACTGTTGGTGCTATTATTGATATGAAGGAAGGTAATATAAAATATCAATTTCCTCTCAAGAATGGTATGGAACACTTCCCTAGAAAGAGAATGAAGGTACCTTTTGATTCTATTATGAGAACAAATTATGATGTTGACACTTCGTCTCTTGATAATACTTGATGCACACTTTCTGCGCCTAGCTGAAAGGCGTTAAAGAAAAGCGCTTATGGGAGACAACCCATGTTTTTACCTACAGTACTTTGTTTTTATTTTGTGTCTTGGAAGTTGTTTACTACTGTAGCAACCTCTCCTTATCTTAGTTTTGTGTTTTGTTGTGCCAAGTTAAGCCGTTGATAGAAAAGTAAGTACTAGATTTGGATTACTGCACAGTTTCAGATTTCTATGCTGTCACGAATCTGGGTCCACCTCCCTGTAGGTAGCTCAGAAAATTAAGCCAATTTACGTGCATGATCCTCAGATATGTACGCAACTTTCATTCAATTTAAGCATTTTCATTTGAGCAAGTCTGATGCCATTTTAAAATTCGTCAATACGAACTGTTCTGTTTTGACAGATTCTGCCTTTTATTTCGCGTTGCCTCTTTTGCTATGTTGGATGAATTTCTTTGATCCACTAATGTCCAGTAGCATTATGCAATGTCCAGAAGTGTTAAGAATGATTGTGTCACCTCTGAATATGTCAATTTATATTGTGCACTAACCCTCTAATGAGTTGTTTCGAGTTTGGTGTGGAGGAAGTTTTCAAGGATCAAGAGAGGAGTATGATGCAACATGATCAAGGAGAGTGAAAGCTCTAAGCTTGGGGATGCCCCGGTGGTTCACCCCTGCATATATCAAGAAGACTCAAGCGTCTAAGCTTGGGGATGCCCAAGGCATCCCCTTCTTCATCGACAACATTATCAGGTTCCTCCCCTGAAACTATATTTTTATTCCATCACATCTTATGTGCTTTTTCTTGGAGCGTCGGTTTGTTTTATTTTTTGTTTCGTTTGAATAAAATGGATCCTAGCATTCACTTTATGGGAGAGAGACACGCTCCGCTGTAGCATATGGACAAGTATGTCCTTGGTTTCTACTCATAGTATTCATGGCGAAGTTTCTCCTTCGTTAAATTGTTATATGGTTGGAATTGGAAAATGATACATGTAGTAATTGCTATTAATGTCTTGGGTAATGTGATACTTGGCAATTGTTGTGCTCATGTTTAAGCTCTTGCATCATATGCTTTGCACCCATTAATGAAGAAATACATAGAGCATGCTAAAATTTGGTTTGCATATTTGGTTTCTCTAAGGTCTAGATAATTTCTAGTATTGAGTTTGAACAACAAGGAAGACGGTGTAGAGTCTAATAATGTTTTCAATATGTCTTTTATGTGAGTTTTGCTGCACCGGTTCATCCTTGTGTTTGTTTCAAATAAGCCTTGCTAGCCTAAACCTTGTATCGAGAGGGAATACTTCTCATGCATCCAAAATACTTGAGCCAACTACTATGCCATTTGTGTCCACCATACCTACCTATACTACATGGTATTTTCCCGCCATTCCAAAGTAAATTGCTTGAGTGCTACCTTTAAAATTCCATCATTCACCTTTGCAATATATAGCTCATGGGACAAATAGCTTATAAACTATTGTGGTATTGAATATGTAATTATGCACTTTATCTCTTATTAAGTTGCTTGTTGTGCGATAACCATGTTTACTGGGGACGCCATCAACTTTTCATTGTTGAATTTCATGTGAGTTGCTATGCATGTCCGTCTTGTCTGAAGTAAGAGAGATCTACCACCATATGGTTAAGCATGCATATGTTAGAGAAGAACATTGGGCCGCTAACTAAAGCCATGCTTCATGGTGGAAGTTTCAGTTTTGGACAACAATCCTCAAATCTCAAATGAGAAAATTATTAATTGTTGTTATATGCTTATGCATAAAAGAGGAGTCCATTATCTGTTGTCTATGTTGTCCCGGTATGGATGTCTAAGTTGAAGAATAATCAATAGCGAGAAATCCAATGCGAGCTTTCTCCTTAGACCTTTGTACAAAGTGCATAGAGGTACCCCTTTGTGACACTTGGTAAAAACAATGCATTGTGATGATCCGGTAGTCCAAGCTAATTAGGACAAGGTGCGGGCACTATTAGTACACTATGCATGAGGCTTGCAACTTATAAGATATAATTTACATGATGCATATGCTTTATTACTACCGTTGACAAAATTGTTTCATGTTTTCAAAATCAAAGCTCTAGCACAAATATAGCAATCGATGCTTTTCCTCTATGGAGGACCATTCTTTTACTTTCAATGTTGAGTCAGTTCACCTATTTCTCTCCACCTCAAGAAGCAAACACTTGTGTGAACTGTGCATTGATTCCTACATACTTGCTTATTGCACTTATTATATTACTCTATGTTGACAATATCCATGAGATATACATGTTACAAGTTGAAAGCAACCGCTGAAACTTAATCTTCTTTTGTGTTGCTTCAATGCTTTTACTTTGAATTATTGCTTTATGAGTTAACTCTTATGCAAGACTTATTGATGCTTGTCTTGAAGTGCTATTCATGAAAAGTCTTTGCTTTATGATTCACTTGTTTACTCATGTCATATACATTGTTTTGATCGCTGCATTCACTACATATGCTTTACAAATAGTATGATCAAGATTATGATGGCATGTCACTCCAGAAATTATCTGTGTTATCGTTTTACCTGCTCGGGACGAGCAGAACTAAGCTTGGGGATGCTGATACGTCTCCGACGTATCGATAATTTCTTATGTTCCATGCCACATTATTGATGTTATCTACATGTTTTATGCACACTTTATATCATATTCGTGCATTTTCTGGAACTAACCTATTAACAAGATGACGAAGTGCCGATTCTGTCATTTCGCTGTTTTTGGTTTCAGAAATCCTAGTAAGGAAATATTCTCGGAATTGGACGAAATCAAAGCCCAGGGGCCTATTTTCTCACGAAGCTTCCAGAAGTCCGAAGAAGAGACGAAGAGGGGCCACAGGGGAGCCAAACCATAGGGCGGCGCGCCCCCCCCCCCTTGGCCGCGCGGCCCTGTGGTGTGGGGCCCCCGTGCCGCCTCTTGACCTGCCCTTCCGCCTATAAAAAGCCTCCGTGACGAAACCCCCAGTACCGAGAGCCACGATACGGAAAACCTTCCAGAGACGCCGCCGCCGCCGATCCCATCTCGGGGGATCCAGGAGATCGCCTCCGGCACCCTGCCGGAGAGGGGAATCATCTCCCGGAGGACTCTACACCGCCATGGTCGCCTCCGGTGTGATGTGTGAGTAGTCTACCCCTGGACTATGGGTCCATAGCAGTAGCTAGATGGTTGTCTTCTCCCCATTGTGCTATCATTGTCGGATCTTGTGAGCTGCCTAACATGATCAAGATCATCTATCTGTAATTCTATATGTTGCGTTTGTTGGGATCCGATGAATAGAGAATACTTGTTATGTTGATTATCAAAGTTATGCTTATGTGTTGTTTATGATCTTGCATGCTCTCCGTTACTAGTAGATGCTCTGGCCAAGTAGATGCTTGTAACTCAAAGAGGGAGTATTTATGCTCGATAGTGGGTTCATGCCTGCATTGACACCTGGGACAGTGACAGAAAGTTCTAAGGTTGTGTTGTGCTGTTGCCACTAGGGATAAAACATTGATGCTATGTCTAAGGATGTAGTTGTTGATTACAGAACGCACCATACTTAATGCAATTGTCTGTTGCTTTGCAACTTAATACTGGAGGGGGTTCGGATGATAACCTGAAGGTGGACTTTTTAGGCATAGATGCAGTTGGATGGCGGTCTATGTACTTTGTCGTAATGCCCAATTAAATCTCACTATACTCATCATGATATGTATGTGCATGGTCATGCTCTCTTTATTTGTCAATTGCCCAACTGTAATTTGTTCACCCAACATGCTGTTCGTCTTATGGGAGAGACACCTCTAGTGAACTGTGGACCCCGGTCCAATTCTCTTTACTGAAATACAATCTACTGCAATACTTGTTCTACTGTTTTCTGCAAACAATCATCTTCCACACACTACGGTTAACTCTTTGTTACAGCAAGCCGGTGAGATTGACAACCTCACTGTTTCGTTGGGGCAAAGTACTTTGGTTGTGTTGTGCAGGTTCCACGTTGGTGCCGGAATCACTGGTGTTGCGCCGCACTACATCTCGCCGCCATCAACCTTCAACGTGCTTCTTGACTCCTACTGGTCCGATTAAACCTTGGTTTCTTACTGAGGGAAACTTGCCGCTGTGCGCATCACACCTTCCTCTTTGGGTTCCCAACGGACGCGTGTCGAACGAAGAGACAATACGTCAACCACGCGCATCACGCGCGCGCCACCCCCTGCCTCCAAATTTTAGTTTTTTGTTTTAGTTTTTAGGAAATTTTAGTTAGAAATTTTAGTTAGTTTAGGACATTTTAGTTAGTTTAGGAAATTTTAGTTAGTTTAATTAGGAAAATTTGGATGTGTTAGGAAAATTTGGATGTGTTAGGAAAATTTGGAAAATTTTAGTTAATTTAGGAAATTTTAGTTAGTTTAGGACATTTTAGTTAGTTAGTTTAATTTTAGATGTGTTAGGAAAATTTGGAAATGTAAGTACTTAGATGTGTTAGGAAATGTAAGTACTTAGATGTGTAAGTACTTAGATGTGTTAGGACATTTTAGTTAGTTAGTTTAATTTTAGATGTGTTAGGAAAATTTGGAAATGTAAGTTAGGAAAATTTGGAAATTCTAGTATTTAGATGTGTTAGAAAAAAATGTAGATGGAATATGTAAGTACTTTGTTGATTGGTATGTGTTAGATGGAATATGTAAGTACTTTATTTAGATGTGTTAGAAAAAAATTAGATGGAATATGTCAGTACTATATTAGTATGTGTTAGAAAATATTTAATTACTTTGATTCATATTCATAAGTACTTTATTCAAATTCAATATTATATTTGTTAGTTTGCATACGATGCCGCGGCCTCCGCATCCTGGAGCTAGGACAGTTTTAGAGGAGATGCAGCAGATGGGGGAAGTCCGGGACTGGGCTCCGCCGGGGTGGCACTGGGAGGTGTTATCTTCCGGGGCGCGCACCTTGGTGCGGAATCCGGGTCCCGTCGTCGACCCGGATATTCTCTGGTGGAGGTCTTATGGGCCACGTTCGTTTTAGAGGGAGCCGGCCCCGCCGGAGGAGGTAGCTCAGCGCATTGAAGCGGAGGACCAGCACGTTCGCCGTTACATGTATGCGTTAGACAACATGTATAGGACCGGATGGAGCGTCATGCAGGGATCTCATGTTAGCTATGCTCCTGTTGTTCCGTGTCTTTGGGGGTACACCCAGCGCGGCTCACACTACAAGAAAATTTGCCATGGCCGACGAAGTTGAAGTCGCGCCGTGGTTGCTGGTGTACCATGGCCGATGATTTTGGGTCTGTCCGTTGTGCATGTCAAAACATTTTTTTTCTCGTTTTTGAGGCCACCTAGCCCGACGAAACCGGCCAAAACGTTGCGTATGGTGGCCCGGGACGTGGTGCATCTCGAATTCTCGGGTTCGCCGGCCGAGTCAATGCAAATCCGCACCGCTGAGGGATGTAGGGCCCAGATGGCAGCCTCTCTGGCATTGTTTTTTTTTCTCGATCGCGCCATCTCGTTCAACGCTCTCTGATCGAGCCGTTTACGATGCAGGATCATGGGTCCCGCATGTCATCCTCTATGAACCAAAATTCTTTCTATTCTTGGATTTTTTTGACACCCTGATTTCTGGCTACTTCCTTTTTCTTTTGATCCCTTGCCGCCTTGGAAACGTTGAGACCGCTGCTGCTAATTGGGACCCGCATGTCATCCTCTATGAGCAATCAACTTTCTTTTCTTGGAGTTTTTTTTGGCACCTCAAATTTGGTCACTTGCCTTTTTCTTTCGATCCCCTGCCGCCTCTCAAACGGTGATACCGCTGCTGCTAAATGGGACCCGCATGTCATCCTCTATGTACTATAAAACTTTCTTTTCTTGGATTTTTTTGGCACCTCATATTTGGTCACTTGCCTTTTTCTTTCGATCCCCTGCCGCCTCTCAAACGGTGATACCGCTGCTGCTAAATGGGACCCGCATGTCATCCTCTATGTACTATAAAACTTTCTTTTCTTGGATTTTTTTGGAACCTCATATTTGGTCACTTGCATTTTTCTTTCGATCCCGTGCAGCCTCTCAAACGGTGATACCGCTGCTGCTAAATGGGGCCCGCATGTCATCCTCTTTGTACAATCAAGTTTCTTTTCTTGAATTATTTTTGGCTCCTGATATTTGGTCACTTGCATTTTTCTTTCGATCTCATGCCACGTTGAGGACCCTGCAGGCTCATGGGACCCGCATGTCATCCTCTATGTACTATAAAACTTTCTTTTCTTGGATTTTTTTGGCACCTCATATTTGGTCACTTGCCTTTTTCTTTCGATCCCCTGCCGCTTCTCAAACGGTGATACCGCTGCTGCTAAATGGGACCCGCATGTCATCCTCTATGTACACTCAAGTTTCTTTTCTTGAATTATTTTTGGCTCCTGATATTTGGTCACTTGCATTTTTCTTTCGATCTAATGCCACGTTTGAAACGTTGAGGAACCTGCTGGCTCATGGGACCCGCATGTCATCCTCTATGTGCTATAAAAGTTTATTTTCTTGTGTTTTTTTCACCCTCTGATTTTTGGTTATTTCCTTTTCCTTTTGATCCCCTGCCGCCTTGGTAACGTTGGAGTAAGTCACGACTCATGGGACCCGCATGTCATCCTCTATGTACAATCAACTTTCTTTTTCTTTTGATCTCAAGCCGCATTTGAAACGTTGAGACCGCTGCTGCTAATTGGGACCCGCATGTCATCCTCTATGTACAATAAAGTTTTTTTTCTTGGATTATCTTTGGCTCCTGATATTTTGTCACTTGCCTTTTTCTTTCGATCTCATGCCGCCTTTGAAATGTTGAGTAAGCTGCTGGCTCATGGGTCCCGCATGTCATCCTCTACGAACAATAAAAGTTTCCTTTCTTGGAGTTATTTTTGACCCCTAATTTCTGGCTATTTGCCTTTTTCTTTTGATCTCCTGCCCCCTTTGAAACGATGAGGACGCTGTTGGCAGGTCGGTCCCACATGTCATCCTCTGTGAACAATAAAAGTTTCCTTTGATGGATTTATTTTGAACCCCTAATTAATTTCGGGATATTTCCTTTTTTTCTTTGATCCCCTGCCGCCTTGGAATCGTTGAGGATGCTGCTGCCTCATGGGTCCCGCATGTCATCCTCTCAGAACGGTAAATGTTTTTTTTCTTGGATTTTGTTTACCAAATGATTTTTGGCTAATTTTTCTTTCGATCTCCTGCCGCCTTTGAAACGTTGAGGACGCTGCTGGCTCACGGGTCCCACATGTCAGCCTCTATGAACAATAAACGCTGAGGATGCTGCTGCCTCATGGGTCCCGCATGTCATCCTCTTAGAACGAAAATGTTTCTTTTCTTGGATTTTGTACCAACATATTTTTCGTTTATTTTTTCTTTCCATCCCCTGTCGCCTTTAAAACGTTGACGACGCTGTTGGCTGATGGGTCCCCGATGTCAGCCTCCCCGTACAAGAAACATATGATATCTTGATTATTTTGCAAACAATAAACAGTGTATTGCACTCTGAGCTATTTCAAACGGAAAATTAAATCTTTATTTTTACATAAACAAACTTATATGTTGAATCTCCTTGTTTTTTTTGTCTTTGCAAAGCATAGGACTTTCCTATTTTTTTTAGAAAATTCGGAACTTTCCTGTTTTGGAGTGGGCTGAAATTGTACGAGTCAAAAGGCCAAGCAGGATAGTTCGAAGGCCCGGATGTCCAGATGCAGCCCAATTGAAATCTTTCTTCTTGGATTTTTTTCACCCCCTGATTTCTGGCTACTTCATTTTTATTTTGGTTCTGTGCCGCCTTGGAAACGTTGAGACCGCTGTTGCAAAATGGGACCCGCATGTCATCCTCTACGTACAATAAAATTTCTTTTCTTTGATTTTTTTTGGCTCCTGATATTTGGTCACTTGCCTTTTTCTTTCGATCCCGTGCAGCCTCTCAAACGGTGATACCGCTGCTGCTAAATGGGACCCGCATGTCATCCTCTATGTACAATCAAGTTTCTTTTCTTGAATTATTTTTGGCTCCTGATATTTGGTCACTTGCCTTTTTCTTTCGATCTCATGCCATGTTTGAAACGTTGAGGAACCTGCAGGATCATGGGACCCGCATGTCATTCTCTATGTACTATAAAACTTTCTTTTCTTGAATTATTTTTGGCTCCTCATATTTGGTCACTTGCCTTTTTCTTTCAATCTCATGCCACGTTTGAAACGTTGAGGAACCTGCTGGCTCATGGGACCCGCATGTCATCCTCTATGTACTATAAAAGTTCATTTTCTTTGTTTTTTTTCACCCTCTGATTTTTGGCTATTTCCTTTTTCTTTTGATCCCCTGCCGCCTTGTAAACGTTGAGTAAACTACTAGCTCATGGGACCCGCATGTCATCCTCTATGTCCATCAACTTTATTTTCTTGGATTTTTTTTGACCCCCTAATTTCTGGCTACTTTCTTTTTGTTTTGATCTCAAGCCGCATTTGAAACGTTGGGACCGCTGCTGCAAAATGGGACCCGCATGTCATCCTCTATGTAAATAAAGTTTCTTTTCTTGGATTATCTTTGGCTCCTGATATTTTGTCACTTGCCTTTTTCTTTCGATCTCATGCCGCCTTTGAAACTTTAAGTAAGCTGCTGGCTCATGGGTCCCGCATGTCATCCTCTACGAACAATAAAAGTTTCCTTTCTTGGAGTTATTTTTTACCCCTAATTTCTGGCTACTTGCCTTTTTCTTTTGATCTCATGCCCCCTTTGAAACGATGAGAACGCTGTTGGCAGGTCGGTCCCATATGCCATCCTCTATGAACAATAAAACTTTCCTTTGATGGATTTATTTTGAACCCCTAATTAATTTCTGGATATTTCCTTTTTTTCTTTTGATCCCCTGCAGCCTTGGAATCGTTGAGGATGCTGCTGCCTCATGGGTCCCGCATGTCATCCTCTCAGAACGGTAAATGTTTATTTTCTTGGATTTTGAATAGCAAATGATTTTTGGCTAATTTTTTCTTTCGATCTCCTGTCGCCTTTAAAACGTTGAGGACGCTGCTGGCTCATAGGTCCCACATGTCAGCCTCTAACATTAAACACTGAGGATTTTTTTTGGACACCTGATTTCGAGCTACTTGCCTTTTTCTTTAGATCTCCTGCCCCCTTTGAGAAACGTCGAGAACGATGCTGGTTTGTGGGTCCCACATGTCATCCTCTCTGAATGATAAATGTTGTGGCCGCGGCTGCAAGATAGGTCCCACATGTCAGCCTGACTGTTGAATAAACGTTTCCTTTCTCGAATTTATATTTGACCCCTGATTTCGGGCTACTTTGCCGTTTCTTTCGATCCCCTGCCGCCTTGTCAACGTTGAGGACACTGCTGCAATATAGGTCCCACATGTCATCCTCTATGTAGAATAAATGTTTCCTTTCTTGGATTTTTTTTCTTTCGATCTCTGGCCGCATTTCAATGATGAGGACGCAGGTATTGGGCCGTTATCTCCTGAGCTAGTAGGCCCACGTAAATTACCATGTAGATTGCCGTACAGTACGAGTACTTTTTTTCTATCCTGAAATCTAACCGGCGGGCGCGTGCCAGACGTACGTCCCGGGCACAACTGATGAGTAAGCTATCTGATATAAGGTGCCGTTTTCTGAAAAAAATGTAACTTTTAAACCGTGCGGCGGAATTACAATCCGTTTTCACTTCTACAATCCCCACGACGAGAGCTTCGAAACTAGACCACATTTTCATATGTTTCGACGAATTTTTTAAACAAGCAACTTTGATGCGCGACAAAGCAATTTTGTTATGCAGCAAAATAACTTTGGTATGTGACAAAGCAACTTTGATATGCAACTAACATATGCACTTTTGGGTACACGAAGTCACATCTTTGATGCCCGACAACAATTTTGGTGTCAATCGGAGCATTTTCAATGTGTGACGAAGGAACTTAAGTGCCCTGCATAGCAACTTTGGCGCCCGGCGACGTAGTTTTTTAACCTTGCAGAGCAACTTTGGCGTCCGACCGAGCAAATTTAGTGTCCTGCAGAGCAACTTTGGTACTCGAGAGAGCAAATTTGGTTTGTGATGGTCTAATTTTGGCGTCTGATGCGTGTGGTTGGCACGTCCGTTGGGAACCCCAAGAGGAAGGTGTGATGCGCACAGCGGCAAGTTTCCCTCAGTAAGAAACCAAGGTTTAATCGGACCAGTAGGAGTCAAGAAGCACGTTGAAGGTTGATGGCGGCGAGATGTAGTGCGGCGCAACACCAGTGATTCCGGCGCCAACGTGGAACCTGCACAACACAACCAAGATACTTTGCCCCAACGAAACAGTGAGGTTGTCAATCTCACCGGCTTGCTGTAACAAAGAGTTAACCGTATTGTGTGGAAGATGATTGTTTGCCGAAAACACTAGAACAGTATTGCAGTAGATTGTATTTCAGTAAAGAGAATTGGACCGGGGTCCACAGTTCACTAGAGGTGTCTCTCCCATAAGACGAACAGCATGTTGGGTGAACAAATTACAGTTGGGCAATTGACAAATAAAGAGAGCATGACCATGCACATACATATCATGATGAGTATAGTGAGATTTAATTGGGCATTACGACAAAGTACATAGACCGCCATCCAACTGCATCTATGCCTAAAAAGTCCACCTTCAGGTTATCATCCGAACCCCTTCCGGTATTAAGTTGCAAAGCAACAGACAATTGCATTAAGTATGGTGCGTAATGTAATCAACAACTACATCCTTAGACATAGCATCAATGTTTTATCCCTAGTGGCAACAGCACAACACAACCTTAGAACTTTCACACATCGTCCTGTGTCAATGCAGGCATGAACCCACTATCGAGCATAAGTACTCCCTCTTGGAGTTACAAGCATCTACTTGGCCAGAGCATCTACTAGTAACGGAGAGCATGCAAGATCATAAACAACACATAAGCATAACTTTGATAATCAACATAACAAGTATTCTCTATTCATCGGATCCCAACAAACGCAACATATAGAATTACAGATAGACGATCTTGATCATGTTAGGCAGCTCACAAGATCCGACAATGATAGCACAATGGGGAGAAGACAACCATCTAGCTACTGCTATGGACCCATAGTCCAGGGGTAGACTACTCACACATCACACCGGAGGCGACCATGGCGGCGTAGAGTCCTCCGGGAGATGATTCCCCTCGCCGGCAGGGTGCCGGAGGCGATCTCCCTGGATCCCCCGAGATGGGATCGGCGGCGGCGGCGTCTCTGGAAGGTTTTCCGTATCGTGGTTCTCGGTACTGGGGTTTTCGTCACGGAGACTTTTTATAGGCGGAAGGGCAGGTCAAGAGGCGGCACGGGGGCCCCACACCACAGGGCCGTGTGGCCAAGGGGGGGGCCGCGCCGCCCTAGGGTGTGGCCCCTCCGTGGCCCCTCTTCGTCTCTCCTTCGGACTTCTGGAAGCTTCGTGGAAAAATAGGCCCCTGGGCTTTGATTTCGTCCAATTCCGAGAATATTTCCTTACTAGGATTTCTGAAACCAAAAACAGCAGAAACAAAGAATCGGCACTTCGGCATCTTGTTAATAGGTTAGTTCCAGAAAATGCACGAATATGACATAAAGTGTGCATAAAACATGTAGATAACATCAATAATGTGGCATGGAACATAAGAAATTATCGATACGTCGAGACGTATCAGCATCCCCAAGCTTAGTTCTGCTCGTCCCGGCAGGTAAAACGATAACACGTATAATTTACGGAGTGACATGCCATCATAATCTTGATCATACTATTTGTAAAGCATATGTAGTGAATGCAGCGATCAAAACAATGTATATGACATGAGTAAACAAGTGAATCATAAAGCAAAGACTTTTCATGAATAGCACTTCAAGACAAGCATCAATAAGTCTTGCATAAGAGTTAACTCATAAAGCAATAATTCAAAGTAAAGGCATTGAAGCAACACAAAAGAAGATTAAGTTTCAGCGGTTGCTTTCAACTTGTAACATGTATATCTCATGGATATTGTCAACATAGAGTAATATAATAAGTGCAATAAGCAAGTATGTAGGAATCAATGCACAGTTCACACAAGTGTTTGCTTCTTGAGGTGGAGAGAAATAGGTGAACTGACTCAACATTGAAAGTAGAAGAATGGTCCTCATAGAGGAAAAGCATCGATTGCTATATTTGTGCTAGAGCTTTGATTTTGAAAACATGAAACAATTTTGTCAACGGTAGTAATAAAGCATATGCATCATGTAAATTATATCTTATAAGTTGCAAGCCTCATGCATAGTGTACCAATAGTGCCCGCACCTTGTCCTAATTAGCTTGGACTACCTGGATTATCACCACAATACATATGCTTTAACCAAGTATCACAAAGGGGTACCTCTATGCCGCCTGTACAAAGGTCTAAGGAGAAAGCTCGCATTTGGATTTCTCGCTTTTGATTATTCTCAACTTAGACATCCATATCGGGACAACATAGACAACAGATAATGGACTCCTCTTTTAATGCTTTAAGCATTCAACAATAATTAATTCTTTTCTCATTAGAGATTTGAGGATTGTTGTCCAAAACTGAAACTTCCACCATGGAACATGGCTTCGGTTAGCGGCCCAATGTTCTTCTCTCACAATATGCATGCTCAAACCATTCAACTCAGTGTAGATCGCCCTTACTTCAGACAAGACGAACATGCATAGCAACTCACATGAAATTCAACAATGAATAGTTGATGGCGTCCCCAGTAAACATGGTTATCGCACAACAAGCAACTTAATAAGAGATAAAGTGCATAATTACATATTCAATACCACAATAGTTTTTAAGCTATTTGTCCCATGAGCTATATATTGCAAAGGTGAATGATGGAATTTTAAAGGTAGCACTCAAGCAATTTACTTTGGAATGGCGGAAAATACCATGTAGTATAGGTAGGTATGGTGGACACAAATGGCATAGTGGTTGGCTCAAGTATTTTGGATGCATGAGAAGTATTCCCTCTCGATACAAGGTTTAGGCTAGCAAGGCTTATTTGAAACAAACACAAGGATGAACCGGTGCAGCAAAACTCACATAAAAGACATATTGAAAACATTATAAGACTCTACACCGTCTTCCTTGTTGTTCAAACTCAATACTAGAAATTATCTAGACCTTAGAGAAACCAAATATGCAAACCAAATTTTAGCATGCTCTATGTATTTCTTCATTAATGGGTGCAAAGCATATGATGCAAGAGCTTAAACATGAGCACAACAATTGCCAAGTATCACATTACCCAAAAAATTTATAGCAATTACTACATGTATCATTTTCCAATTCCAACCATATAACAATTTAACGAAGGAGAAACTTCGCCATGAATACTATGAGTAGAAACCAAGGACATACTTGTCCATATGCTACAGCGGAGCGTGTCTCTATCCCATAAAGTGAATGCTAGGATCCATTTTATTCAAACAAAACAAAAAACAAAAACAAACCGACGCTCCAAGAAAAAGCACATAAGATGTGATGGAATAAAAATATAGTTTCAGGGGAGGAACCTGATAATGTTGTCGATGAAGAAGGGGATGCCTTGGGCATCCCCAAGCTTAGACGCTTGAGTCTTCTTGATATATGCAGGGGTGAACCACCGGGTGCATCCCCAAGCTTAGAGCTTTCACTCTCCTTGATCATGTTGCATCATACTCCTCTCTTGATCCTTGAAAACTTCCTCCACACCAAACTCGAAACAACTCATTAGAGGGTTAGTGCACATTATAAATTGACATATTCAGAGGTGACACAATCATTCTTAACACTTCTGGACATTGCATAATGCTACTGGACATTAATGGATCAAAGAAATTCATCCAACATAGCGAAAGAGGCAATGCGAAATAAAAGACAGAATCTGTCAAAACAGAACAGTTCGTATTGACGAATTTTAAAATGGCACCAGACTTGCTCAGATGAAAATGCTCAAATTGAATGAAAGTTGCGTACATATCTGAGGATCATGCACGTAAATTGGCTTAATTTTCTGAGTTACCTACAGGGAGGTGGACCCAGATTCGTGACAGCAAAGAAATCTGGAACTGTGCAGTAATCCAAATCTAGTACTTACTTTTCTATCAACGGCTTAACTTGGCACAACAAAACACAAAACTAAGATAAGGAGAGGTTGCTACAGTAGTAAACAACTTCCAAGACACAAAATAAAAACAAAGTACTGTAGGTAAAAACATGGGTTGTCTCCCATAAGCGCTTTTCTTTAACGCCTTTCAGCTAGGCGCAGAAAGTGTGTATCAAGTATTATCGAGAGATGAAGTGTCAACATCATAATTTGTTCTCATAATAGAATCAAAAGGTACCTTTATTCTCTTTCTAGGGAAGTGTTCCATACCTTTCTTGAGAGGAAATTGATATTTTATATTACCTTCCTTCATATCAATGATAGCACCAACAGTCAAGAAAAGGTCTTCCCAATATAATGGGACAAGATGCATTGCATTCAATATCCAAGACAACAAAATCAACGGGAACCAGGTTATTGTTAATGGTAATGCGAACATTATCAACTTTACCCAAAGGTTTCTTTGTAGAATGATCAGCAAGATTAACATCCAAATAACAATTTTTCAGCGGTGGCAAGTCAAGCATATTATAAATTTTCTTAGGCATAACAGAAATACTTGCACCAAGATCACATAAAGCATTACAATCAAAATCTTTAATCTTCATCTTAATGATGGGCTCCCAACCATCCTCTAGCTTTTTAGGAATAGAAGCTTCACGCTCTAGTTTCTCTTCTCTAGCTTTTATGAGAGCATTTGTAATATGATGTGTGAAAGCCAAATTTATAGCACTAGCATTAGGACTTTTAGCAAGTTTTTGCAAGAACTTTATAACTTCAGAGATGTGGCAATCATCAAAATTCAAACCATTATAATCTAAAGCAATGGGATCATCATCCCCAATGTTGGAAAAAATTTCAGCAGCTTTATCACAGGCAGTTTCAGCAGTTTTAGCAGTTTCAGGCAGTTTTTCGCGCTTTGCATTCGAAGTGGAAACATTGCTAACACCAATTCTTTTATTAGTATGAGTAGGAGGTGCAGCAACATGTGTAGCATTAGCATTACTAGTGGTGGTAATAGTCCAAACTTTAGCTATATTCTTCTCTTTAGCTAGTTTTTCATTTTCTTCTCTATCCCACCTAGCACGCAGTTCAGCCATTAATCTTATATTCTCATTAATTCTAACTTGAATGGCATTTGCTGTAGTAGTAATTTTATCATCTAAATCCTCAGGTTTAGCAGCCATTTTATTAATTAAAGAAGATTGTGATGCAGACATATATGAGATTCGGTTTCAAAGCATTAGCAAGTTTAGTTTGCAACTTGAGATCTCCCTATTCAAATTTTCAAGTTGATTCCCTATATTCTTCAACAAGGTAGATTGCTCATTCATAGTTTTAGTAAACAGTTTATTTTGCTCATGTTGTGATTGCATAAAGCTCTTAGTGGATCTTTCAATTTCTAGCATCTTTTCTTCATTAGATGAAGCATATCTACCATAAGAATTACCATTAGCAAGGTATGGCCTGGAATCATTGTGATTGTTATTTTTAATGAAATTCACATCAACATATTCTTTTTGAGCAACTAATGATGCTAACGGAACATTATTAGAATTAACATTAGGCCTACCATTCACAAGCATAGACATAATAGCATCAATCTTATCACTCAAGGAAGAGGTTTCTTCGACAGAATTTACCTTCTTACCTTGTGGAGCTCTTTCCGTGTGCCATTCAGAGTAGTTGATCATCATATTATCAAGAAGCTTTGTTGCTTCACCAAGAGTGATGGACATAAAGGTACCTCCAGCAGCTGAATCCAATAAATTCCGTGAAGAAAAATTTAGTCCTGCATAGAAGGTTTGGATGATCATCCAAGTAGTCAGTCCATGGGTTGGGCAATTTTTAACCAGAGATTTCATTCTTTCCCAAGCTTGAGCAACATGTTCAGTATCTAATTGTTTAAAATTCATTATGCTACTCCTCAAAGATATAATTTTAGCAGGGGGATAATATCTACCAATAAAAGCATCCTTGCATTTAGTCCATGAATCAATACTATTCTTAGGCAGAGATAGCAACCAATCTTTAGCTCTTCCTCTTAATGAGAAAGGGAACAATTTTAGTTTAATAATATCACCATCTACATCTTTATATTTTTGCATTTCACATAGTTCAACAAAATTATTAAGATGGGCAGCAGCATCATCAGAACTAACACCAGAAAATTGCTCTCGCATAACAAGATTCACTAAAGCAGGTTTAATTTCAAAGAATTCTGCTGTAGTAGCAGGTGGAGCAATAGGTGTGCATAAGAAATCATTATTATTTGTGGTTGTGAAGTCACACAACTTAGTATTTTCAGCGTTGGCCATTTTAGCAACAGTAAATAAAACAAACTAGATAAAGTAAATGCAAGTAAACTAATTTTTTTGTGATTTTGATATAGCAAACAAGATAGCAAATAAAGTAAAACTAGCAACTAATTTTTTTGTATTTTGATTTAGTGCAGCAAACAAAGTAGTAAATAAAACTAAGCAAGACAAAAACAAAGTAAAGAGATTGAGAAGTGGAGACTCCCCTTGCAGCGTGTCTTGATCTCCCGGCAACGGCGCCAGAAATTTGCTTGATGCGTGTGGTTGGCACGTCCGTTGGGAACCCCAAGAGGAAGGTGTGATGCGCACAGCGGCAAGTTTCCCTCAGTAAGAAACCAAGGTTTAATCGGACCAGTAGGAGTCAAGAAGCACGTTGAAGGTTGATGGCGGCGAGATGTAGTGCGGCGCAACACCAGTGATTCCGGCGCCAACGTGGAACCTGCACAACACAACCAAGATACTTTGCCCCAACGAAACAGTGAGGTTGTCAATCTCACCGGCTTGCTGTAACAAAGAGTTAACCGTATTGTGTGGAAGATGATTGTTTGCAGAAAACAGTAGAACAGTATTGCAGTAGATTGTATTTCAGTAAAGAGAATTGGACCGGGGTCCACAGTTCACTAGAGGTGTCTCTCCCATAAGACGAACAGCATGTTGGGTGAACAAATTACAGTTGGGCAATTGACAAATAAAGAGAGCATGACCATGCACATACATATCATGATGAGTATAGTGAGATTTAATTGGGCATTACGACAAAGTACATAGACCGCTATCCAACCGCATCTATGCCTAAAAGTCCACCTTCAGGTTATCATCCGAACCCCTTCCAGTATTAAGTTGCAAAGCAACAGACAATTGCATTAAGTATGGTGCGTAATGTAATCAACAACTACATCCTTAGACATAGCATCAATGTTTTATCCCTAGTGGCAACAGCACAACACAACCTTAGAACTTTCTGTCACTGTCCCAGGTGTCAATGCAGGCATGAACCCACTATCGAGCATAAGTACTCCCTCTTGGAGTTACAAGCATCTACTTGGCCAGAGCATCTACTAGTAACGGAGAGCATGCAAGATCATAAACAACACATAAGCATAACTTTGATAATCAACATAACAAGTATTCTCTATTCATTGGATCCCAACAAACGCAACATATAGAATTACAGATAGACGATCTTGATCATGTTAGGCAGCTCACAAGATCCGACAATGATAGCACAATGGGGAGAAGACAACCATCTAGCTACTGCTATGGACCCATAGTCCAGGGGTAGACTACTCACACATCACACCGGAGGCGACCATGGCGGCGTAGAGTCCTCCGGGAGATGATTCCCCTCTCCGGCAGGGTGCCGGAGGCGATCTCCTGGATCCCCCGAGATGGGATCGGCGGCGGCGGCGTCTCTGGAAGGTTTTCCGTATCGTGGTTCTCGGTACTGGGGTTTTCGTCACGGAGACTTTTTATAGGCGGAAGGGCAGGTCAAGAGGCGGCACGGGGGCCCCACACCACAGGGCCGCGCGGCCAAGGGGGGGGCCGCGCCGCCCTAGGGTGTGGCCCCTCCGTGGCCCCTCTTCGTCTCTCCTTCGGACTTCTGGAAGCTTCGTGGAAAAATAGGCCCCTGGGCTTTGATTTCGTCCAATTCCGAGAATATTTCCTTACTAGGATTTCTGAAACCAAAAACAGCAAAAACAAAGAATCGGCACTTCGGCATCTTGTTAATAGGTTAGTTCCAGAAAATGCACGAATATGACATAAAGTGTGCATAAAACATGTAGATAACATCAATAATGTGGCATGGAACATAAGAAATTATCGATACGTCGGAGACGTATCAGCGTCCATCAAAGCAACTTTGGTGTCCACCGAATAAATTTTGATGTATGGATGAGCAACTTTGGCATCCAGCGATGCAACTTTCATTGTGAATATAGATTTACGCTGTGCAGCAAAGTTGCTTCGTCCCGCACTAAAGTTGCATCGTCTTGTATTATAATTGCTTTGTCGCACGTAGAAGTTGCTTTGGAAAAAACTTTATCAAAATACATAGAAATGAGATCTAGTTTTGAAGAGCTCACCGCAAGAAATTCAAAAGTGAAAGCGGATCTGAATTTCGACATCTTGTGCAAAATTATACGATTTTGAACATTTTCATGCCTTTCCTTCTGGTACACTTACCACCGTGTACATAATCTTTTCTTTTATATCTTTTGGAGGATGGGGCATGAATTTTCCTTATTTAAGGGTGTGCCAAGATTAACCAACTAGCACGCGCGTGCTTGCTAGACGTGCCCTTTTTCTATTGGTAAGGTTTTTTTTGAGAACTTTTTATTGGTAAGGTGGTACATAGGGGTACCCTTACCAAAAAAAATATGTGGTACATGGAGCAGCGCTGGAACCCTGATCGTTACTGAAGTCATTTGCGCCTAATAGCGCGAGCTTAGCTAATTTTTGACGAAAAAAAAGATGTCCGGCGTGGTATTCAAAACAATGATCTTCATGTCTGCTACTCCACCAAAAAACAGACCAGCATGTATTCATCACAATACGGGTAGCTAATTTAGGAAAAATGTGTTCATCACGGGATTCAAACAAAGATCTTCATCTCTGCTAAATTTTAATTTCACCAAAAACCGAACAGCGTGTGTTCATGACGTTAACTTCATGAACACTATGGTTTCTCTATAAAATAAGGTCACCATCTGTTCCTTTACTGAAGGCATTTGCGAAAAGTGTCTTTGGCTCATGGGCACCAGTGCTCCTGCTGTTTAAAAAAAATCAAAAATCATACATATTTGTTTCAAAAAAATCTGGAAATAAATGCAGACATAATAAATAAAGTAACCTACAAGCGTGTAAAATTTTAATATGAAATTCTTTATATTGTAGACTACACAAAAAAGACAAAATCTATTGAAATTTGGAGATCTGAAATATGCATACCCAGATCCACACGTTTGTTATTTTTGGGTAGCCCAGAATTTTTTGTATTTGAAACTGAAATTTTGCACGCTTATGGGACAATTCATTAGCTACACCATGATTTTTTTTCTAATTTTTTTAAACAAATAAATATGTTTTTTATTTTTTCTAAAATAGCAGGAGCACTGGTGCCCAAGAGCACCAAATCTCTTAGGCATTTGCGCCTAATAGCGCGAGCTTAGCTAATTTTTGAAGAAAAAAAGATGTCCATTGTGGTATTCAGGACAAAGATCTTCATGTCTGCTACTCCACCAAACAACAGACCAGCATGTATTCATCACAATACGGGTAGCTAATTTGTGAAAAATATGTTCAGCACGGGATTCAAACAAAGATCTTCATCTCTGCAAAATTTTGATTTCACCAAAAACCGAACAGCGAATGTTCATGAGGTTAAGCTCACGAACACTATGTTTTCTCTATAAAATAAGGTCACCATCCGTCTCTTATTTCTCAAGGAATAACAGGTGGAAGTGTTGGAACGAACCACATGGGTGCTTCAGCTCTATGTTCAATCTTCTCTTTTTTGTACTGCAATCTTGAGCCTATGGCAGGACCTCCATTGACGTGCATTCTGCACCAATTTGGCCTTGGACGTATCCATGTATCACGGGCGCGATTGTGGGTAGCAAAGACACAACAGTTTGAACAATTGGAAATCTGGTTCTGCAGACTCTGCATCGATTGGCGGGGGTAGCATGAAAATTGGGTGATTGAGTCCAAGAAATAAAGAATGCCCCTTCAAATTGTTCAATCTTTCCCACCTTGCCTCTTCTACAGTGTCCAAGGTATGGGCAGATCTCAAGAAAACGTAGCACCGTACCAAAGGATAAGACCTCAGCTTGTTACCCATATGTAATATTGGAGGACCGAGGATGGGCCGATAACCCTTAACCTGAATCCACGCGAGATCAGATTCACCAGTAATGGACTCTGCTCTCATTGGTGCCAGGAACCAAGCGCGCTGGTCAGAAAATCCAAGAAATACATCTTCATCTTCATCATTATGATTATCACCATCATTATCTAATTCTTCATCATCTAATTCTTCTTCATCTAATTCTTCTTCTTCTAATTCTTCTTCTTCTTCTTCTTCTTCTTCTAATTCTTCTACATCAGCATCATTATCTTCATCGGCACCTCCATCGCCTTGAGCCACATTTTCTTCATCATCTTCCATGACAGCATCTCCCTCGATTTGAGCCAAAATTGCAGCCGCTTCTGCTTCTTCATCTTCAATTACAGGGGCGTCAATGAGACGCGGGGCTGCATGTGTCCCTGCAATGCACAAAGATCAACCACAATGCAGCAAGTAGGAACTACACTGTAAATTATCTCTTCTCTTCTATCTTCTATCTTCTATCTTCTACTACTATAAGGCACCAGTTTTGAACAAGACATGTAGCAGCAATTCCAACTGTTGGTGTCCAAAATCTAACGGTTGGGATTAGAGGTATTCGCGTGAAAAAATACCACACCAGTGTCCACGTGTTTCTAGAACCGTCATGTTTCCATTATGAAGAAAAATCAGAGCAGTCTCACACCGATATCACACGTCCTAGTTGATAGTGATTAAGAAAGGTTCCAATTTTTTGTTCATATTTCTAAACTGTATGCTCACACTTATTTTGATGGTATAACTGATGCGTGTGGTTGACACGTCCGTTGGGAACCCCAAGAGGAAGGTGTGATGCGCACAGCGGCAAGTTTCCCTCAGTAAGAAACCAAGGTTTAATCGAACCAGTAGGAGTCAAGAAGCACGTTGAAGGTTGATGGCGGCGGGATGTAGTGCGGCGCAACACCAGAGATTCCGGCGCCAACGTGGAACCTGCACAACACAACCAAAGTACTTTGCCCCAACGAAACAGTGAGGTTGTCAATCTCACCGGCTTGCTGTAACAAAGGATTAGATGTATAGTGTGGATGATGATTGTTTGCAGAAAACAGTAGAACAAGTATTGCAGTAGATTGTATTTCAGTATAGAGAATTGGACCGGGGTCCACAGTTCACTAGAGGTGTCTCTCCCATAAGATAAACAGCATGTTGGGTGAACAAATTACAGTTGGGCAATTGACAAATAAAGAGGGCATGACCATGCACATACATATTATGATGAGTATAGTGAGATTTAATTGGGCATTACGACAAAGTACATAGACTGCTATCCAGCATGCATCTATGCCTAAAAAGTCCACCTTCAGGTTATCATCCGAACCCCCTCCAGTATTAAGTTGCTAACAACAGACAATTGCATTAAGTATTGCGCGTAATGTAATCAGTAACTACATCCTCGAACATAGCACCATTGTTTTATCCCTGGTGGCAACACCACATCCATAATCTTAGAGATTTCTGTCACTTCCCCAGATTCACGGAGACATGAACCCACTATCGAGCATAAATACTCCCTCTTGGAGTTACAAGCATCTACTTGGCCAGAGCATATACTAGTAACGGAGAGCATGCAAGATCATAAACAACACATAGATATAAATTGATAATCAACATAACAAGTATTCTCTATTCATCGGATCCCAACAAACGCAACATATAGAATTACAGATAGATGATCTTGATCATGTTAGGCAGCTCACAAGACCCGACAATGAAGCACAATGGGGAGAAGACAACCATCTAGCTACTGCTATGGACCCATAGTCCAGGGGTAGACTACTCACTCATCACTCCGGAGGCGACCATGGCGGCGTAGAGTCCTCCGGGAGATGATTCCCCTCTCCGGCAGGGTGCCGGAGGCGATCTCCTGAATCCCCCGAGATGGGATTGGCGGCGGCGGCGTCTCTGGAAGGTTTTCCGTATCGTGGCTCTCGGTACTGGGGGTTTCGCGACGGAGGCTTTAATTAGGCGGAAGGGCAGGTCAGGGGGCGGCACGAGGGGCCCACACTATAGGCCGGCGCGGCCAGGGCTTGGGCCGCACCGCCCTATGGTGTGGCCACCTCGTGGCCCCACTTCGTCTCCTCTTCGGTCTTCTGGAAGCTTCGTGGCAAAATAGGACCCTGGGCGTTGATTTCGTCCAATTCCGAGAATATTTCTTTACTAGGATTTCTGAAACCAAAAACAGCAGAAAATAGCAACTGGCTCTTCGGCATCTTGTTAATAGGTTTGTTCCAGAAAATGCACGAATATGACATAAAGTGTGCATAAAACATGTAAATAACATCAATAATGTGGCATGGAACACAAGAAATTATCGATACGTCGGAGACGTATCAGCATCCCCAAGCTTAGTTCTGCTCGTCCCGAGCAGGTAAAACGATAACAAAGATAATTTCTGGAGTGACATGCCATCATAACCTTGATCATACTATTTGTAAAGCATATGTAGTGAATGCAGCGATCAAAACAATGTATATGACATGAGTAAACAAGTGAATCATAAAGCAAAGACTTTTCATGAATAGTACTTCAAGACAAGCATCAATAAGTCTTGCATAAGAGTTAACTCATAAAGCAATAATTCATAGTAAAAGCATTGAAGCAACACAAAGGAAGATTAAGTTTCAGCAGTTGCTTTCAACTTATAACATGTATATCTCATGGATAATTGTCAACATAGAGTAATATAATAAGTGCAATATGCAAGTATGTAGGAATCAATGCACAGTTCACACAAGTGTTTGCTTCTTGAGGTGGAGAGAAATAGGTGAACTGACTCAACAATGAAAGTAAAAGAATGGTCCTCCATAGAGGAAAACCATCGATTGCTGTATTTGTGCTAGAGCTTTTATTTTGAAAACATGAAACAATTTTGTCAACGGTAGTAATAAAGCATATGTATCATGTAAATTATATCTTACAAGTTGCAAGCCTCATGCATAGTATACTAATAGTGCCCGCACCTTGTCCTAATTAGCTTGGACTACCGGATCAGCGCAATACACATGTTTTAACCAAGTGTCACAATGGGGTACCTCCATGCCGCCTGTACAAAGGTCTAAGGAGAAAGCTCGCATCGGATTTCTCGCTATTGATTATTCTCAACTTAGACATCCATACCGGGACAACATAGACAACAGATAATGGACTCCTCTTTTATGCATAAGCATGTGACAACAATTAATTTTCTCATTTGAGATTGAGGATATTGTCCAAAACTGAAACTTCCACCATGGATCATGGCTTTAGTTAGCGGCCCAATGTTCTTCTCTAACAATATGCATGCTTAACCATAAGGTGGTAGATCTCTCTTACTTCAGACAAGACGGACATGCATAGCAACTCACATGATATTCAACAAAGAATAGTTGATGGCGTCCCCAGAAACATGGTTATCGCACAACAAGCAACTTAATAAGAGATAAAGTGCATAAGTACATATTCAATACCACAATAGTTTTTAAGCTATTTGTCCCATGAGCTATATATTGCAAAGGTGAATGATAGAATTTTAAAGGTAGCACTCAAGCAATTTACTTTGGAATGGCGGAGAAATACCATGTAGTAGGTAGATATGGTGGACACAAATGGCATAGTGGTTGGCTCAAGGATTTTGGATGCATGAGAAGTATTCCCTCTCGATACAAGGTTTAGGCTAGCAAGGTTATTTGAAACAAACACAGGGATGAACCGGTGCAGCAAAACTCACATAAAAGACATATTGTAAACATTATAAGACTCTACACCGTCTTCCTTGTTGTTCAAACTCAATACTAGAAATTATCTAGACCTTAGAGAGACTAAATATGCAAACCAAATTTTAGCATGCTCTATGTATTTCTTCATTAATGGGTGCAAAGTATATGATGCAAGAGCTTAAACATGAGCACAACAATTGCCAAGTATCACATTATCCAAGACATTTTAGCAATTTACTACATGTATCATTTTCCAATTCCAAACATATAACAATTTAACGAAGAAGAAACTTCGCCATGAATACTATGAGTAGAGCCTAAGGACATACTTGTCCATATGCTACAGCGGAGCGTGTCTCTCTCCCACAAAGTGAATGCTAGGATCCATTTTATTCAAACAAAAACAAAAACAAAAACAAACCGACGCTCCAAGAAAAGCACATAAGATGTGATGGAATAAAAATATAGTTTCGGGGGAGGAACCTGATAATATTGTCGATGAAGAAGGGGATGCCTTGGGCATCCCCAAGCTTAGACGCTTGAGTCTTCTTAGAATATGCAGGGGTGAACCACCGGGGCATCCCCAAGCTTAGAGCGTTCACTCTCCTTGATCATGTTGCATCATACTCCTCTCTTGATCCTTGAAAACTTCCTCCACACCAAACTTAGAACAACTCATTAGAGGGTTAGTGGACAATAAAAATTAACATGTTCAGAGGTGACACAATCATTCTTAACACTTCTGGACATTGCATAAAGCTACTGGACATTAATAGATCAAAGAAATTCATCCAACATAGCAAAAGAGGCAATGCGAAATAAAAGGCAGAATCTGTCAAAACAGAACAGTTCGTATTGACGAATTTTATCGAGGCACCAGACTTGCTCAAATGAAAATGCTCAAATTTAATGAAAGTTGCGTACATATCTGAGGATCACTCACGTAAATTGGCATAATTTTCTGAGTTACCTACAGAGAAAACAGCCTAGATTCGTGACAGCAAAGAAATCTGTTTCTGCGCAGTAATCCAAATCTAGTATGAACTTTACTATCAACGACTTTACTTGGCATAATAAAACACTAAACTAAGATAAGGAGAGGTTGCTACAGTAGTAAACAACTTCCAAGACACAAAATAAAAACAAAGTACTGTAGTAAAAACATGGGTTGTCTCCCATAAGCGCTTTTCTTTAACGCCTTTCAGCTAGGCGCAGAAAGTGTGTATCAAGTATTATCAAAGGGTGGTGCATCTTCAGCGGGGTGTGGAGTTTTCTCAACTATGCATTTTATCTTTTCTATGTGAGTTTCAGAGGCTCCCTTTTCATTAGTCTTGGGCTTGCTACTCTCATCAAACAAATTTTCAGGAACAATCCAATCAAAATTCTTTTCTAGTGCCTCACACATTCCCAAGAGCTTGCAAGGTATTGATGTTTTAATATCCCCCTCATAATTAACTTCATTAGTGTACTTTTGTCTATCCTTTTCCATCCTCTCAAGGGTACTGGCAAAGTTGGTATAAGAGCCTAGCATATTATATTTAGTGAAGACTTTTCTAGCTTCTCTCGCTATTCCCCCAAATTCTTTAAGAAGGGTTTCTAATACAAAATCTTTCTTTTCTCCTTCTTCCATATCACTGAGTGTAAGAAACATATGTTGAATCACAGGATTAAGATTAACAAATCTAGCTTCTAGCGCGTGTACTAAAGAAGCAACAGCAATTTCATAAGTAGGAGCAAGTTCTACCAAGTGTCTATCTTCAAAATCTTCAGCCGTACTAATATGAGTGAAAAAATCTTCTATATTATCTTTCCCAAGAATAGACCCTCGGCCTACCGGTACATCTTTAAGAACAAACTTAGGAGGAAACATGATAAAATAAGTAAAGTAAATGCAAGTAACTAATTTTTTTGTGTTTTTGATATAGCAAACAAGATAGCAAATAAAGTAAAACTAGCAACTAATTTTTTTGTATTTTGATTTAGTGCAGCAAACAAAGTAGTAAATAAAATAAAGCAAGACAAAAACAAAGTAAAGAGATTGGGAAGTGGAGACTCCCCTTGCAGCGTGTCTTGATCTCCCCGGCAACGGCGCCAGAAATTTGCTTGATGCGTGTGGTTGACACGTCCATTGGGAACCCCAAGAGGAAGGTGTGATGCGCACAGCGGCAAGTTTCCCTCAGTAAGAAACCAAGGTTTAATCGAACCAGTAGGAGTCAAGAAGCACGTTGAAGGTTGATGGCGGCGGGATGTAGTGCGGCGCAACACCAGAGATTCTGGCGCCAACGTGGAACCTGCACAACACAACCAAAGTACTTTGCCCCAACGAAATAGTGAGGTTGTCAATCTCACCGGCTTGATGTAACAAAGGATTAGATGTATAGTGTGGATGATGATTGTTTGCAGAAAACAGTAGAACAAGTATTGCAGTAGATTGTATTTCAGTATAGAGAATTGGACCGGAGTCCACAGTTCACTAGAGGTGTCTCTCCCATAAGATAAACAGCATGTTGGGTGAACAAATTACAGTTGGGCAATTGACAAATAAAGAGGGCATGACCATGCACATACATATTATGATGAGTATAGTGAGATTTAATTGGGCATTACGACAAAGTACATAGACCGCTATCCAGCATGCATCTATGCCTAAAAAGTCCACCTTCAGGTTATCATCCGAACCCCCTCCAGTATTAAGTTGCTAACAACAGACAATTGCATTAAGTATTGCGCGTAATGTAATCAGTAACTACATCCTCGAACATAGCACCAATGTTTTATCCCTAGTGGCAACAGCACATCCATAATCTTAGAGATTTTTGTCACTTCCCCAGATTCACGGAGACATGAACCCACTATCGAGCATAAATACTCCCTCTTGGAGTTACAAGCATCTACTTGGCCAGAGCATCTACTAGTAACGGAGAGCATGCAAAATCATAAACAACACATAGATATAAATTGATAATCAACATAACAAGTATTCTCTATTCATCGGATCCCAACAAACGCAACATATAGAATTACAGATAGATGATCTTGATCATGTTAGGCAGCTCACAAGACCCGACAATGAAGCACAATGGGGAGAAGACAACCATCTAGCTACTGCTATGGACCCATAGTCCAGGGGTAGACTACTCACTCATCACTCCGGAGGTGACCATGGCGGCGTAGAGTCCTCCGGGAGATGATTCCCCTCTCCGGCAGGGTGCCGGAGGCGATCTCCTGAATCCCCCGAGATGGGATTGGCGGCGGCGGCGTCTCTGGAAGGTTTTCCGTATCGTGGCTCTCGGTACTGGGGGTTTCGCGATGGAGGCTTTAAGTAGGCGGAAGGGCAGGTCAGGGGGCGGCACGAGGGGCCCACTGTAGGACAACGTTGCATAGAAAACAAAAATTTTCCTATGGCGAACACGCAATCCAAGCCAAGATGCAATCTAGAAGACGGTAGCAACGAGGGGGTATCGAGTCTCACCCTTGAAGAGATTCCAAAGCCTACAAGATGAGGCTCTTGTTGCTGCGGTAGACGATCACTTGCCGCTTGCAAAAGCGCGTAGAAGATCTTGATCACGATCGGTTCCGGCGCCACGAACGGGCAGCACCTCCGTACTCGGTCACACGTTCGGTTGTTGATGAAGACGACGTCCACCTCCCCGTTCCAGCGGGCAGCGGAAGTAGTAGCTCCTCTTGAATCCGACAGCACGACGGCGTGGTATCGGTGGCGGTGGAGAAGTCCGGCGGAGCTTCGCTAAGCTACGCGGGCTATATGGAGGAGAAGGGGGCGGCTAGGGTTTGGGAGGGGGTGGCCGGCCACTCAAGGGGGGCGGCCAGCTTGTGGTCTTGGGGTGGCCAGCCCCCTCCCTTGGCCCCTCATTATATAGGTGGATCCCCAAGTGTTGGTGTCCAAGTCTTCGAATAAGACCCGAACCAAAAACCTTCCATAAGAAGGGGAAACCTAGCCCAACTAGGACTCCCACCAAAAGGTGGGATTTCCACCTCCCATGTGGGGGGTGGCCGGCCCCCTATGGGGGAGTCCACTTGGGACTCCTCCCCATCTAGGGCTGGCCAGCCATGGAGGTGGAGTCCCATGTGGACTCCACCTTCCTTGGTGGTTTCTTCCGGACTTTTCTAGAACCTTCTAGAACCTTCCATAGAACCTTCCGCGACATTTTATTTCACATAAAATGACATCCTATATATGAATCTTATTCTCCGGACCATTCCGGAACTCCTCGTGATGTCCGGGATCTCATCCGGGACTCCGAACAAATATTCGAACTCCATTCCATATTCAAGTACTACCATTTCAACATCCAACTTTAAGTGTGTCACCCTACGGTTCGTGAACTATGCGGACATGGTTGAGTACTCACTCCGACCAATAACCAATAGCGGGATCTGGAGATCCATAATGGCTCCCACACATTCAATGATGACTTTTAGTGATCGAATGAACCATTCACATACATTACCAATTCCCTTTGTCTCGCGATATTTTACTTGTCCGAGGTTTGATCTTCGGTATCACTCTATACCTTGTTCAACCTCGTCTCCTGACAAGTACTCTTTACTCGTACCGTGGTATGTGGTCTCTTATGAACTCATTCATATGCTTGCAAGACATTAGACGACATTCCACCGAGAGGGCCCAGAGTATATCTATCCGTCATCGGGATGGACAAATCCCACTGTTGATCCATATGCCTCAACTCATACTTTCCGGATACTTAATCCCACCTTTATAGCCACCCATTTACGCAGTGGTGTTTGGTGTAATCAAAATACCTTTCCGGTACAAGTGATTTATATGATCTCATGGTCATAAGGACTAGGTAATTATGTATCGAAAGCTTATAGCAAATAACTTAATGACGAGATCTTATGCTACGCTTAATTGGGTGTGTCCATTACATCATTCATACAATGACATAACCTTGTTATTAATAACATCCAATGTTCATGATTATGAAACTAATCATCCATTAATCAACAAGCTAGTTAAGAGGCATACTAGGGACTTCTTTGTTTGTCTACATATCACACATGTACTAATGTTTCGGTTAATACAATTATAGCATGATATATAAACATTTATCATAAACATAAAGATATAAATAATAACCACTTTATTATTGCCTCTAGGGCATATCTCCTTCAGTCTCCCACTTGCACTAGAGTCAATAATCTAGTTTACATTTGTAAGGATATAACACCTTGGCCTTCTGGTGCTTTATCATGTTTTGCTCACGGGAGAGGTTTTAGTCAACGGATCTGACATGCTCAGATACGTATGTATTTTGTAATTCATTTGCGTCTCAACGCATCACTCATTTCCAAATGAGTCGGCATTAAAAATGTTTGATCTTCTGGTGGAACCTTAATTCCGTGGTCTGAAATATGTCACTAATATTGTCACACACAATATAGCTTCAAAGTTCTGACTCTGTCGGAACTACACCAAGTTCTCAAAGAACCTCTTGACTTAACATCCTTTGTCATTGTCAAAATAATGACATACTCTGCCTTCTTTTGTAGAATCCATCACAATATTTAGAACTCTTCTAAATCTAGCATAGACAACTTCTAGCTCATTGTGCTACCTTTTAAACAACACTTAGTCTAATTTGAGATTGAAATTATATTTTATATGTGACAAAACCAATATCGGTGTAACACCTTACAGCGATTTGTTTGTCATTTCTTCATACAAATATATATATATATATCCTTAGTTCTTCTAAAGTACTCAAGGATATTCTTACTGTCGTCCAATGATCATCATATGAATCATCCTGGTATATGCTCATAACACTTTATAGCACATGATATCTGATTGTGTACATATTATTCGTGATCTATAATCACTCATGTGTTTTAACTCATTGAGTGTCAGATACACTCAAGTCTTGTTAAACCTTCACATGACAAGAACATTTTCTTAATATTTCTATATTGAACTACTTCAATATCCATCATATGTACTTTGACTTAAACTTATTTATGTGTTTCAATCTATCTTCATAGATCTTGACACTAAATTTGTTTCAGTCCATATCCTTTCATTGAAGTTAATTCTCAATGAAACCTTTTTAATCAAGTATATAATTACATCATTTATAACCAACTATATGTCACCTACATAAAGTATTATAAATGTGTCTTAGCGCTCCCACTTAATTTCTTGCAAATGCAAGCTTCTTCATTGTCTCTGATGAAAATAAAAAACTCTTTGACTATTTCATCTGGTGAAGATTCCAACTCCGTGATACTTACTTCATCCAATTGAAGCTTGTATACCTATCTAGTATTCCACGGACCAGCAAAACTCTTTGTTGTATCTTGTATACATACTTCTGTTAAGTAGTGTATTTTGCCATCCTACTAGCATATCTCATAAAAGAAATATGTAGTGATTACTAGAATAATCCACATAGACTATAAGCATTTCTACGAAAGATCTAATCTTATCGTATTCAACTCTTTGAACTTTGTCGTAAACAATTTTTCGATAAGTCAAGCTTTCTTCAAGGATATTTCATCCAAGTCTATCAATTTCATAGATCCATTTACTTTCATAAAGTATTCATCTATCCTGGATTTCATGGCGCATGGCCATTTTAATGGAGTCAGGGCCCATCATAACTTCTTTGTTTTGTAGTTGGTTTATCATTGTTCAAAATCAATCCTTTGTCCACAAATCATTTATTTGATCACAAAGTAAACCATACCTACAAGGTTCAATATGTACTTCGATCTCCATGGCTAAAACACTTTGTAGTCATGATAGCCATGATCGTCGTGGCCGCTTCTGAAACCAATTCCGATGCTGCGCTACTCTGATCATTATGCTCAGGTTCATAAACCTTATCAAATTATATTGTCCTCCCACTCAAATACTTCAACAGAAACAATTTCTCAGAAATAAGAAACATTGACAAACACTTTTGTCTTTATCTCGTGGGAAGAATTCCCAATTAAATCTCTGGGATAACCAACAAAGACATTCATCCGATTTTGGTTGTAAACTCTTAGACCAAAATTTAAAGAAAAGACTGTTAGGGTTTATACCCATACCATAACTTGTATGGTGTCATTTCAACGGATCATGATGATGCTCTATTCAGTGTAAAAGCGATAGTCACTAAAGCATAATCCACAAAAAATAAAATGGCATCATAATATTTTATCTCATCATCAATCCAACAAGGTTTGGATACATCTCTCGGATACTATATCATCATTATGATGCTCCAAGAAATGTGAGTTGTAGAACAATTTCATGACTCTCTTAGATGTTCGCTAAAACTCGTAATTCAAATATTTTCACCATGATCCAATCATAGATATTTGACTTTTCTATTACGATGATTTCCACTTCATGCTGAAATTTATTTGAATCCATTCAAATGTTTCAAACTTCTTCCTTATTGAATATATCCACATATATACTCAATTCATTGTTGAAAGTTTTCATGAAGTAGAAGAATCTCCCGCACACAACTATGCCCAGTGAACCACATATATCATTATGTATGTTTTCACTAAGTTAGTTGCCCGTTCAACTCTTGGCCTATGAACGGTATTTCAGTCATTACTTTTTAGAAAAGATTTTGCAAGCGCCAAACGATTCAACAAATCAAATGACTCCAAAAAATCCATTTGCATGGAGTTCCTTCATGCGTTCCTTTCTAACATGACCTAAATGGCGGTTCCACAAATAAGTGGAATTCAAATCATTTGCCTTATGGCATTTTAGCGTCAGTTTTATGTATGTGTGTTTCACCTTTAAGATTTATAATAACTTATCCATCGTACATGGAGTAATGTCATAATTTGAACAACTCATTGTTTTCATTTGACCAGAGCAAAATAACAATTATTAAGTTCTTTATTATAAATTCTAAGGGCTAGATAGAATGCCAACGACGAACATAATAACACTTTATTTTGTTCCAGACGTGTATTCCTATCATATTCCTTGTCAGTCACTTAGGCCATTGTATTCTTGTATTGTGTTGTTTTGTATGACACTTCATACCAACCAATATAGTACTAATACCCAAGAATTTCATAGTGTGACCTAACTAGGAATACAACCATAACATGTATATCATTTATATACACCTGAGCTAGACTTTCTAGTCTTTTCTTTCTTTTTGCCAAAATATCTTTTGCAGTTTCTCTTTTAGCTTTCCTCATTATTCAGAAAAACACTTCAACATCAATAACTTCTAGGTTTGTTGGTCTAATACCAATAACCTTGAGGTTCTTACTTTGAAGTTGATCATCATATGACAAGTGTTTCAGATTTCACTATTAGTAACTTTGTAATATGATGAACAATTTCACTCATAATTTTATCCATTGTATCATGATGACTTTCTGAGACCATGTCTGTACATGCTAGGCTCATAAAGTTTAACCTTAGTATTCGCATGTGCAAATCTGGCTTGCACCCGTTGTATGCACACGTAGAATCTATCACACCCGATCATCACGTGATGCTTCGATACGACGAGTCTTAACAACGGTGCATACTAAGAATGATAACTTCATGGATATGCGAATATCGTTAGTGCCCCAATAGTTGGAGGATTGTGACGCCTGGCGTCTTCAACCTTCATACATTCCCATAAAACTTATGAGTTTATGTACTCTCACCAAATTATATTCTATCATCTTGCAATAAGGTCTTAGATATCACATATATCTCATACCTTGATTATTTCTGAAAACTAAATTTTCAGCTCCTTACTTTTCAAACAGATTTGAACTTCAAGTTTTACGGAGACAAGATAACTTTAGTTACTAATTGAATCCATAGCTCTTTGAATCAACAATGTGAGGTTTACTAAAAGGTTGCAGTAGAACTTAATCAATTGTTGATTCTTTAACAATACGGTACCAATCCGTAAAGTTTCTTGTCAGATTTTAACAGTATTTCTATCTCAATAACAAGACTAGCGCATAGTAGTAAACGGATGCCAATACTACAAAATTAATACAAAATACTACTCAGACTATGTTTATGATAATTAGTTCATGTTTTAATCTAATTACTAATGAACTCCCACTTAATACAACATCCCTCATAGTTGTTAAGTGGTACACGATCCAAATCCACTACACCAAAACCGATCATCACGTGAGATGATGTAGCTTCAATGGTGAACATCAACATGTTGATCATATCATCCATATGATTCGTGTTCAACCTTTCGGTTTCCGTTGTCCCGAGGCCATGTCTGTACATGCTAGGCTCGTCAAGCAAACCCAAGTATTCCGCGTGTGCAACATTGCTTACACCCATTGTATGTGAACGTTGAATCTATCACATCCGATCATCACGAGATGCTTCGAAACGACGAACTGTTACAACGGTGCATACGAGGGGAGAACACTTTATTATCTTGATATTAATGTGAGGGATCATCTTATAATGCTACCGTCGCGATCTAAGCAAAATAAGATGCATAAAGGATTAACATCACATGCAATTCATATGTGATATGATATGGCCCTTTAGTCTTTGCGCCTTCGATCTTCATCATCAAAGCACGAACATGATCTCCATCATTTAACGAGCATGATCTCCATCATCGTCGGCGTAGCGTCAAGGTTCATGACACCGTCTTCATGGTTGTTCACCTCATGTAGCAACTATTACAACTACTTTGAAATACTACTCAACATGAAAATTAAAGACAACCATAAGGCTCCTGCCGGTTGCCACAATACAATAATGATCATCTCATACATATTCATCATCACATCATGGCCATATCACATCACCAAACCCTGCAAAAACAAGTTAGACGTCTCTAATTTGGTTTGCATATTTTACGTGGTTTAGGGTTTTCGAGTAAGATCTAATCTACCTACGAACATGAACCACAACGGTGATACTAGTGTTGTCAATAGAAGAGTAAGTTGAATCTTCACTATAGTAGGAGAGACAGACACCCGCAAAGCCTCTTATGCAATACAAGTTGCATGTCGAACGAGGAACAAGTCTCATGAACGCGGTCATGTAAAGTTAGTCCGGGCCGCTTCATCCCACTATGCCACAAAGATGCAAAGTACTCAAACTAAAGATAACAAGAGCATCAACGCCCACAAAACCATTGTGTTCTACTCGTGCAACCATCTATGCATAGACACGGCTCTGATACCACTGTAGGACAACGTTGCATAGAAAACAAAAATTTTCCTACGGCGAACACGCAATCCAAGCCAAGATGCAATCTAGAAGACGGTAGCAACGAGGGGGTATCGAGTCTCACCCTTGAAGAGATTCCAAAGCCTACAAGATGAGGCTCTTGTTGCTGCGGTAGACGATCACTTGCCGCTTGCAAAAGCGCGTAGAAGATCTTGATCACGATCGGTTCCGGCGCCACGAACGGGCAGCACCTCCGTACTCGGTCACACGTTCGGTTGTTGATGAAGACGACGTCCACCTCCCCGTTCCAGCGGGCAGCGGAAGTAGTAGCTCCTCTTGAATCCGACAGCACGACGGCGTGGTATCGGTGGCGGTGGAGAAGTCCGGCGGAGCTTCGCTAAGCTACGCGGGCTATATGGAGGAGAAGGGGGCGGCTAGGGTTTGGGAGGGGGTGGCCGGCCACTCAAGGGGGGCGGCCAGCTTGTGGTCTTGGGGTGGCCGGCCCCCTCCCTTGGCCCCTCATTATATAGGTGGATCCCCAAGTGTTGGTGTCCAAGTCTTCGAATAAGACCCGAACCAAAAACCTTCCATAAGAAGGGGAAACCTAGCCCAACTAGGACCCCCACCAAAAGGTGGGATTTCCACCTCCCATGTGGGGGGTGGCCGGCCCCCTATGGGGGAGTCCACTTGGGACTCCTCCCCATCTAGGGCTGGCCGGCCATGGAGGTGGAGTCCCATGTGGACTCCACCTTCCTTGGTGGTTTCTTCCGGACTTTTCTAGAACCTTCTAGAACCTTCCATAGAACCTTCTGCGACATTTTATTTCACATAAAATGACATCCTATATATGAATCTTATTCTCCGGACCATTCCGGAACTCCTCGTGATGTCCGGGATCTCATCCGGGACTCCGAACAAATATTCGAACTCCATTCCATATTCAAGTACTACCATTTCAACATCCAACTTTAAGTGTGTCACCCTACGGTTCGTGAACTATGCGGACATGGTTGAGTACTCACTCCGACCAATAACCAATAGCGGGATCTGGAGATCCATAATGGCTCCCACACATTCAATGATGACTTTTAGTGATCGAATGAACCATTCACATACATTACCAATTCCCTTTGTCTCGCGATATTTTACTTGTCCGAGGTTTGATCTTCGGTATCACTCTATACCTTGTTCAACCTCGTCTCCTGACAAGTACTCTTTACTCGTACCGTGGTATGTGGTCTCTTATGAACTCATTCATATGCTTGCAAGACATTAGACGACATTCCACCGAGAGGGCCCAGAGTATATCTATCCGTCATCGGGATGGACAAATCCCACTGTTGATCCATATGCCTCAACTCATACTTTCCGGATACTTAATCCCACCTTTATAGCCACCCATTTACGCAGTGGTGTTTGGTGTAATCAAAATACCTTTCCGGTACAAGTGATTTATATGATCTCATGGTCATAAGGACTAGGTAATTATGTATCGAAAGCTTATAGCAAATAACTTAATGACGAGATCTTATGCTACGCTTAATTGGGTGTGTCCATTACATCATTCATACAATGACATAACCTTGTTATTAATAACATCCAATGTTCATGATTATGAAACTAATCATCCATTAATCAACAAGCTAGTTAAGAGGCATACTAGGGACTTCTTTGTTTGTCTACATATCACACATGTACTAATGTTTCGGTTAATACAATTATAGCATGATATATAAACATTTATCATAAACATAAAGATATAAATAATAACCACTTTATTATTGCCTCTAGGGCATATCTCCTTCACCCACACTACAGGCCGGCGCGGCCAGGGCTTGGGCCGCGCCGCCCTATGGTGTGGCCACCTCGTGGCCCCACTTCGTCTCCTCTTCGGTCTTCTGGAAGCTTCGTGGCAAAATAGGACCCTGGGCGTTGATTTCATCCAATTCCGAGAATATTTCTTTACTAGGATTTCTGAAACCAAAAACAGCAGAAAACAAAGAATCGGCTCTTCGGCATCTTGTTAATAGGTTAGTTCCAGAAAATGCACGAATATGACATAAAGTGTGCATAAAACATGTAGATAACATCAATAATGTGGCATGGAACATAAGAAATTATCGATACGTCGGAGACGTATCAATAACCAAATTACTACTTGTATTGAAAGTTTGAACAACATTTAGAACGCAACTTACATCAGTATTGTGAATCGTAATTGGTCCAACATGTGCAGCATGCCATTTACTAGTTAAGACATAAAAAAAGACTCACCCCAGGTATATGGATCCCAAACCAGAACATCTCCATACGGATATGTAACTGCGTATACACGATGCAGGTGTGAACTTGTACCATATCCAGGAATGCCCATGGCATCGACATAACTGGTTCCTTCAAAGAATTTGGGGTTTCCCAGGATCTTCCACTCCTTTTCTAGGGGTGCTTGTAGGATAGCGATCAAGTAGTCAAGTACAACGATTACCTCGTAATGCCATGGCCCTGCTAGATCATCTTTGTACGGCCTCTTGATGATCCGTACTTTGAGCAGTTCCAAACTTTTATCTATTTTGTATTTGAAGATGAATGGTGGGCTGGCATTCCACCATTCACGAGTAGGGCCCAAAGAAATTCCTGCATCTTGCAGAGATGGAAGAGGTATAATAGTATCTGATATGTATATGTTGCGGATCGTCAAGTGCCCGTCCTACTGGACAAATGCCACCCAGTCGCCGTTACAACCCACCCAGTGCATGGGTCCATGTCCATCCAGTTCCTCCTTGGTATGGATAAATGCTGGAACTGTCGGCTTGTCTAATGGCATCAGCAACGCGTGAATGCCCTGCAAATAGGATTTGTTTTAAAATTGTCTATGCATGCAAGGTATTCGACAGAATGAAGAGCGGATTGTGCAGAACTGACGCACAGATGCAATGGATAAATAAAGCAATTCCGAAGAGTACATGTGCATAGTGAAGGCAGCAAACCTTACAGTACTCCCAAATTAGGTGATGATGTTGAGTCTAAATATATGCATGATGTTTGGCAGTAAGAAAAATTGATTGAAAAAACACAAGCTGAAACGAGATGAGTAAATAAATAAATACTCTTACAGTATTGTCGCGGTCGTCTGGCCATGTCTCTAAGTCGCAGTGGAGCAGGCTCGGTACACCGAACGGAACCTTATGCGCTCCGCGGATGGCATGCCGCATGCCGATCATGCCTCGAGCGAGGCGACCAGTGCTGAGGATATCCGCCCGCTCGGCTATGTTCTCCACCAGTGGGTAGTGGAGGTTGCCCCACCCCATGGACTGGTGGTAGCAATCAGGAATCTCCTCAACCTTACGCTTCTGCTTCATTGGAGTCGGTAATCTAATGCAAGGGAGAGAGGGGTGAATGGGAGAAAGAGACAGAAGAGGGGTTTTTTGGAGAAGATGCAGTAGTACTACGATACTAGGAGGTGGAGATGCGGGGCATATGTTTCCGGGGGAGAGGAACCACTATTTCCCTTCTACGGAGTAAAAAAAATAACCGCACTTGCTCATTAGAACTTGGGGCGGGGATATAGTGGTAACAGATTCCGAGGTATTGACCAACTTTTCCTCACCTTGACCCCACGTGGTTGTGACCCGAGATAATTTTCTTTTTGATGAACCCGATATACTTATTATAGTACTAAAATAGTACAAGTATATACCTTGTATATACCAATATTATTATTTTAAGGACTTTTGTTCCATGAGCAACAACTTCCCCCACTCCGCTCATCCGAAATCCTAGCCCCTCCAACTTCAAGGACCAATCGACATAGCTATGGCCTTCTAATTTGGCTCAAGTCGCCGCACACATAGCCCTCCCGCCGACAAGGAATAGGAGCATCAGCCCTTTCGTCACTTGTTGCTATACATAATCATATGCAGTACCATATATATTTCAAATTTCCATATCAAAAAATAGTTCAAATCTGACTTTTAACATCTCAAGCTAAACCCTCGCTTGGTCTTAAACATAAGCATACCATAGTTCTACTTTTGTCTTCACCAAACAACAGAACACAATGTGTTCATCACAACATAGCCAACCAGAGTACCTATTAGTGTAACTAGAGAAGTGAACCTATAGTTGATCAAGCCTTCAACTTTAACACAATAATACCTCCACATTATGTGTTGAGGAGCCACACCCATATATTTAAGAGTACCATCATGTAGACCACAAATGCATCAATGAAGAGAGGGGTATTACTTATAGACCACCTCTTTACAAAACAGTTGTAATTAGTAGACCACAAGTGCCTCGTTCATTAGCTATGAAATTACATACTATCAGTAGCTACAATGGCTGCAGGACCTGTTTCATAATTAAACATCACACTTGTTCCAATCCGGGGCGTTGGTGAAGTTTGGGATGAACCAAAGCGGTGTCTTTACCAGGTACCTATCTTTTTTTGTTTTGCATGTTTTCTCCAAGGCGTTGGTTTGGAAACCAATGGCGCAATCATCACGATTCAGACTGAATCGGCATATTTCAGGCAGCTGCGAATTGCGAAGCCATGCTTCATTCGGCAAGGTGTAGACACAATTTCTTCTCGTCAGACATCCTGGGACAACATCTGCACCGCCTAATGGCAGCATAATCGGATAGTTCACTCCAAGGAAAAGAGAATATTTTCCAAGGTCATCCATCTTTTCCCATGGAATACCTTCATTTAACTTACTAGTGTCCTTCGTGAACACCAGGCAACCAAACCCAGAAGCATAGTTGCCAACAGTGCGACCATGATGAACATGACGATCAGAAGCAGTATGGCACACTTTACATGAATATTCCCTTTCATCAGCAATGCCCAGTGTATGGATCAGAAGAAGTCTAGAACCATCTATAGATCTTGCTAACCACCACACACCATAATCGACCTCGTGATCATGGCCAAGAGCATCATCAAGTGCACACCGCCATTCAAACACAATGGATGGTGGCTCTACGATCAGCGGAGGACCTGCTTGAAAACGAAATTACTGTTAAGAAGGGCATGTTTGGTTTGCACAAACCTGAAAACGTAAGAATTGGGAAAACGCATTAGGATTCAGATGGGATGATATAATGTCATTTCCATTCAATAATACAGCATATTGGTGTATTTGAGTACATCACATGGGAAACCAAAGGATTCATTTCAAGAAGTTCAAGTAGAGGTCAAAATCCAACATAATTCAATATGAGAATAAAACTCCTAATTATACAATCCTCAAATTTTTCTATGGTAATCATCTCGAATAAAAAGTCTAAATACCAATGAAATTTCATCCGAAGCAAATATGCCCCAAGTCAGATCAGTTAGGTTCGAAAATTAATAAGTTTGTGCATTAAAATTATCTTTACAGCCATGAATAATGAAGCTCATCATACACCACGTCCGGAGGAAAATTACCAGCTTGCTGAGGTTTCCATGCGTGAACAGTGCCAGTATGAGTTGTGGCAAACACAAGCCCATTGTGGAGAATTGCATCGCTGTAACTGTAAAAGATGTGGGACTTGGGCTCTGTAAGAACTATCCATTCAGAATCAGCGCCGTAAAGGAGGGCAACTCTGATGTCAAAAATAGCAACAAGAGAGAAATTTGAGTACCCCCCAGCAGCTGTGGGAACTTGGCAAATATATATCTTGTGAAATATAATAGCACGAAGGTTGTGGTGGTATATATTTGGAATGTGGGTGGTTTCAAACGGCACAGGGAGAGGAATTTCACGGCGAGTGTAGACGTTGACAAGTTTCCATTTGCAAGCAGGAAAGCCAGTGTCAACCATGGCAACCCAATCTCCATTGGCACCTACCCACTGCTTACCCGTACCGTCTGGCATCATAGCGTCGCAGGAGAACCTGTCGAGCGGCGTGAGCTTGCAATCCCGTGCTACCTTCATGGGGTGAGAATGAAGAACACATGGGAGCCCAAACAGGAGAGAAACAGATAGAGTTGCACTATCATTTGCAGAGTCGAAAAATAGTTTGGACGAACCGACGAGGCTCGCGGCGGTGATGACGTCGCATCTTGTTACGAGTTCTTCAAGGGGACCTTCGGAAAAGACCTTCTGAAACTGTTCAGAGTCATCATTTTCCTTGTTCGATGCCGCCATCACAGGGCAGGGGGTGGGTCTATGAGGTTTGGGTTCAACTGATTGGAGTTTAATTTGGGTTCGATGGCGGCAGGTGGGGGGGAAGATGAAGAACGGAGGCTCTCAAACTGGGCGGTGGAATTGATTCTAAAGCTGCATGGCGGCGGCACTGGCGCGTGCTATGGATGGTGGTCGATTGGAGAGTGGGTGCGGGCGGGGGCGGAGGTAGACGATGGAGGTGAACCGAAATAGGGCAGGTGGGGGCGGGGCGCTTGACTTCGCTCCTCTACACTCTACAGCATCTCCTCCTGTTTCTTGGAAAGTGTATAGACCCATAATAAAAAGTCACTGTTCCCTTTGAAAAGGTGAAGAACAAGTCACTGGTCTAACGTGCAAATTTGGACATCCCAAGCTCTGTGTTGTCATGTCAATTCAATGTCCATGACAGTATTTTGAATTTTGCGTGACCAAAAGAAGTACCCCTTGGCCTTTCACAATCGGGGTTTCTTAGAGCATCCACAACGTGTAGCCAAAAATGGGGTGCGGGCACAACTAGTTGCGAAATATCCCCTCTCGATGGTTAGCTGAATGGATTCTTTATCAAATGTGGTGTAATATCCCAGGTAATGGGGTTACAAAATTAGAGGAAATAGATGTGTGCATTGATGCATAGAAAATCTGGGGAATTTTTGCGCTTTAAAGTAAAACAGTCACAGTAACTGAAGTTTCACTTGACCTTGGTGGAATTGAAGTAGCTCATCAAGTCAAGCGCTATAAACCTCAATGTGACTTTGCTTAAACCTTGTTTTGGGAAGAGATGATTTGATCTAAGGGGTTAGATCAAATGGAACTAATAATCAACACAACAACACTTTACTCAATGATCAATTTCTTGATCTTATAAAAGATTATAATATGGTAATTCTTGTCATAACATATGAACATCCATTAATTGGAAATCAAGTAACAATAATTGGAGAAACTATTCTTCACTTATGTTTTCCATGTCTTAAACTAATCCATGATCCTACCATGAACCTCATGGTATTCATTATACTTCATTCTTGGAAATATGACAAGGAGATCAACCCTAGGAATATGTATTCTTCTCTATTCCAACTAGTCAAGCATCAACCCTAGAGAGGTGAGAGTTCTACTATAATTATTAGAGAAGCATTAACAAACCTTGAGCTAAACCTTGGATATACATCCAAGTATCCAAATCATCATCTTTAGAAAGAACCCTAGGATATTATTCAAGACAATCCCTAGAGAAAGAATCCATTTATGTTAAACATTGATATTGATGATCACATCATTCTCTATGGAACTTAATCTTAGGATGGAATTAAAGTCCTTCCCAAATGAGAGAGAGACCACTCATACCAATATTAGGTTTACCTATTTAAGAATAAAGGACAACCTTTGAACTAAAGTATTAGGTTGTAAACCATTTCCCTTGGAGTGGTGAGATAACCTAATATCACATGAAATAATACCATACCCATGAATTGATAAAGTAAGGAAGAGATTAATTCAACCAAGATAGCCAAGTGGAGTTTTAGACTTGATACGTATTGAGATATTGTGAGTACACCCTAAACCCTAAAATAATTGTTCCTATGAAAGAGAGCTCAAGCTTTGGTGCTACACTCAAGTTAGTTGAGTCAGCATTTGAAATTGGAGGGAGAGAACTATCCATATACCAGATGATTATATCATCATTGTTTTAGTACAACCCTAACAGAATATCTCAGGTATTCTCCTGGGATATAAACTTTAGAGGCAACCATAGTAAGCCCAGCCTAGAAAGTGAAATATAAGTACTATACCCTAGCTGATCAAGACAGTGCTTGATCAAGGAAGTGAGAACCTCATTTAAGTAGAGATACCTTAGGAAGCCAAACCTTGATCATTATAAATTGAGTAATGATCATAAACCCTAAGAACTTGAGGTAAGGACATTCAGAACAAGTGGATCATGCCTAATCCATGATCATGCTTTGGAGAAATAGGAGAATAATCCAAGTGCTAACACCTATATAATTAGAAGAGATTATTCACCACACGAAATCTTAGGGAGATCACTAATAAGCAACCCTAGGCTTATATCTCAATTCCAACTTGTGAATCACTTGGTGATCATAAGTAGAACCCTATCACATCTATATTCCATTTATTCCTCAAATAAAGTACCTAAGAAAACCTTAGAGTGAAACTCCATACTTTATATGGTGAGAAACTATTAATCCATATGACCAAAGTAAACTATAAAAAGAACTATAACCAATGTAGTTACTTAAATGATAAATTGAGGTTAATAATAGAAGCCAATTGGTAGAAGAAAAAACTAATTCTCAAGTCCTTAGTAACTAAAGGAGAACCACAACTATTAAGCAAGTAAACCCTCTTGCCATAAATAGTGGTGACTAAACCCTAAGCTATACCTCACTTCTAGTTCATGTATCACTATGGTGATCAGAATATAAACCTAGGCCATAACTGAGATCCAAACTAATTGCCATTAGGTAAATATCATTAGAACCCTAGTATGGCACATTAATAAAATCTTAAGCTATAATTATTAAACCTGGGAAAACTCTTGTGATACATCTTATAATTAGAACCATAAGTGTGATTAACAACCACTTATCCTTATAACCAAAAGTCCAACCTTGAGGAGAGAAATGTCTACTCTAGGTAATTCAAAGTGTTATTAAAATATAATACTAGTGCTAACCTTGACATAGAGTGATAATCAAAATTACAAGAACTTAATAAATAAAGGATCACATAAAATCATATGCAGGGAACTAAATTCTCAATTAAGAGCTCAAACCCTAATGATAAATTCTAAAACACTTAGAGTAGAAATTATCAACCCTAATAATAATAATAGATGTGATTACACAAGAAAAAGGAAATTAAAATGAGTGCATAAAATCATGATTATTTACAATTTGAAATAAAGCCCACATATGTGAAATGTTTAATCAAAACAATTGAGTATTACAATAATACTTTTATTAGTCTTCATAAAAGACCAATTGTTAACACCTGTAAAATAGAAAATAGTTAAAACATGAATTATAAACATAATTCAAAACAAAGAATAAAGCAGAAAATAGAAAAAAAATACAAAACAGAAAAAAATAAAAGAGATAAAGGAGATGGGGCTTACCTGCCTCACCTGGCCGGACAGCCCACGCTGCAGCCCACCAAGCCGCCAAAGCCCAGCTCCAAAATGCAGCCCATCTCCAGCCCATACCCCTTCGCTCTAGATAAACACGAAGAGAGTGAAGAGGTCTTCGTCTCCTTCACTGCGAGCACGGGAGCTCGCCACCGAGCCTACATCGCCACGTCCCGCGACGCCGCCGCAGTTGTTGACCGCCAACGCACGACGGAGATGCTATAAAGCGCGCCGACGCCCTCTATTTCCCTCCCCTCTGCTCAATTTCTCCCCAATTCCGAAACCCTAGCGACCCTGCCTCCGATCATCGCCGCCGGTAGAGACTTCCCCAGGCCTCGCCGTGGCCATCACTGTGTTCGCCGTCTTCGACTTGATCATCCCACAAAAGGAATTGAGGCGGGGCGACCTGTAGCGTCATCAACGACATCGTCTTCCCCGATGCCGGCCATCACCGCCGCCGTCGATTCAGACCACCATTGGTTGCGCCATCAAGCCCTGCGTACTCCTGGTGAGTCGCTGATGCTCATGGCGCCCTCGCTTTGCTCCCTAGGCCGTTGTAGTGCCGCCGCACCATGTCTCTGTCCACACCGCCGCTCGGCCTTGCCGTCGGGCAAGCGCCGGCGACCAAAAGTGGGCGGCGCCACCACCATTAGGATCCCCGTGTCGCGTAGAGTAGCTCAGGCATCAGCGCACACCCGATTGTCGCCGGAAACTCGCCGTCGTTGCCAAATTCGCCGGCCACTGTGAGCTCCTGGACTTGGTCTCGATTTTGACCAGTCCACGCTCACGTGGCAGTCCACGTGGACCACTGGCCCACTGGGCAGCCTCTGTGTGTAGGTTAGCCCGGGTACGTTTAGTGTTTCCTTTTCATTTCATTTCAAAATCCATTAATTACTGCAACTTTACAAATTTATATAAAATAAATAATAACTCAAAAAAATTAAAATAAGATATCAAAATTCTTAGAAAAGAAAACTCTATCCAATAAAAATATAAAATGAAATTTTATTTTTAATAAAAATTCACTTATTTAATACTTGTTATTTAAGCCTTTAATTTTAAATTCTAAATACCATTCAAAATTCAGAAATTAAGAAACCATTAATAAATTAAATAAACCAGTAAGAAAATAAAGAAAACATGAAAACTAATTTTCTTTATTTGCAATCCTATTAAATCATTAATGAGAGATTTAAACCCTAAATAATAAATACCTTAATTATTAAATTCATTAAAAATAATAAAATGTCGAATCCAATATTATTTTTATTTCAAACTCATTAATAACTTCAACTTGATAATGAAGTTATTAATCCAAGAATTATAGGGTAATTAGGAAACCCTAGTTCCATTAGAAACAAAGTGATAACCTCATAATTTCATGTGGAACCCTAAAACCCTAACTCTACTAGGAACCCTAGTTCCATTATTACATGTGAACCCTAATTTGCTTCTAACCTAAACCCAAGGTTAGAACAGGTGATCATGGTACTTTAATTCAAATCATAGAGCTACCATTAGCAACTAAAAGACATACCTATGTCCACATAAAATGTAGAACGCCATCACTAGCAATTTAGTATTACATGTATGCATATCACCAAACCTAGTTGATCAAGTAGGATCAACCAAGTTTAAACCCTAGCTTCTACTGTCAATACCATCATCCGTATTGATTCCTATTTAACATCACACCATTGTGATGAATCCTAACAACAACCATACCTACTATTTTACATTACAGAACCCTGTTCCACTAAACCCTACCAGTGTGAGATACTTATGAACCATCCTATTTAGGAACCAATCATTCTTTACTCAGAAATCCAATAACTAATACAAGACAACCTCAACCTAAATTGTTACAATTCTTATTATTTAAGAAGTATGTTCTTCGAAAGTTATTCTTTTGAAGAAAATAAGGAATCATCAGCAACCCTGCTTATAAGGACCTAGAAACCCTAGCCAGCTATCACTAGCAAGATAAACCAAACTTGACAACAACCATGTATAATGAATTGCTTAGGATACCTAGGCTTATCTTAACCTTACAAGCCCTAGGTGTTGATGCATCCAACATTGTTGGGATACATCTAATACTTACTCCGGAAACTAAATGAAACCCTAGCCAACCATAGAACCCCATCAACCTAATTATCATACTTGCTCTTATTTAAAGAACATGTTCTTCAAAAGTTATTCTTTTAAAGTATATGATAATTAATCATTAACCATGCTATATAGTACTAAAACTGACCACTGTTCTTTACTTGTTAACATTATGCCAATTAACCATTTTTTGTGTGCTCAATGGATTATTATGCTTTATTATCTACCTGTTTATAATACCAAGTAATCACACCTGAATAAGAAACTTGTATGTGAATCACTCTAAAAGTGCAACACACCCTAAACCAATCATTACAACTCACTGATCCTAAATCATCGGGTTAAGTCACGCTTAGAGCGATTGCATCTCATACTTATGCATTATTGCATCCTTGCAAATCTTTTAAACATCGTCCTTACCGGACGATGATGCTATTTCAGAATTTGGAGTTATTGCGTATCGAAGACCTTGCCTGCATAATCTTGCAGTCAAGAAAGGCAAGTTCATCACTTGCTCATGTCATTTGAGTATTTCTATCAAATTACTTGCAAAGTATTATGGTTATCACTATTGCATAAAAATCAAAACCACTACTTTCATAACTATGAATATGACTATGTGGTGGGCAATGGAACCATGGATTGTGTTGATATGGTGGAGGTTCCATTGGACGGGTTTATATCCATCTAGGATTAAACAACAAATGTCTTGATGATTCTTGTGCCGTAATACCCGTGTTAACCATAAGATCCGGAGTGGGACGGAGTAGTCAAAAGTGTTTCCACCTCTCGTTCATCAACGGATGCGCTTACCGTAGCAGTTGTATCTGGCGGAACAACCGGAGGGTGGGGATCCCATTCTAATTCCCCACGGTAAAGCATTGCTTGCCGTAGCAGTTGTGTCTTGCGGAACAACCGGAGGGTGGGGATCCCATTCTAATTCCCCACGGTAATGCGGTCTATGATGGGTTGCAGCTACCGGCGTAGGAGTGTATGGTAGAGCCCAGCACTGTCGTCGTGGTCGGGGTCCACCTTGAAATCTACAGGAATAATGGGACCGGCGTGGACCCAGGGTTGGGGCATGCAACAAAGGGTGGGTGTTCGAGGTAGCGGAGGAACATGATTGGCTAGACCTTATACCGGGCCTCACACCATAGGAAGTGTGGACGGGTTGCGCGCCCGGTTGGCACCAAGGTTAAGATCTCTTATGGGTAAAGCAACACACCTCTGCAGAGTGTAAAGAACCGTGACCTGTCACTCCCTGTTCCGGGATATGGAACTGCGAACGCGGCCGAAAAGGAGCTCCATGAAGTTCTAGTAAACCGGTGAAGGCTGACGGACATAGTTCTTCTGAATAAAAGCAACCTTTTGAAGAAATGGTTATGAAAACTTGCATTGGTATTAGACTTTCTGGTCTAATGCTGTAGCTAGTGCATTAAACACCTCTTTCCTATAATGAACTTGTTGAGTACGCTCGTACTCATCCCACTCTTAAATCCCCTGCTTAGATATGGAGTCATCGAAGGAGGATCCACAGTGCAACTCGAAGGCCGAGGAGTCAACAACTACTTCAAGAGACAAGACCCTGTCAGAGGAGTCAGATACCACATCCATAAATGAGAAAACCTAGTTCAGACATAGAAGGGAACTAGCTTCCTAAACCTAGCTCCTAATTAGCTAGAATCTATTCTTAGCCTCTGTAGCTAGTTAAATACTCTACAAATAGAGTTCGTGATAAGATTAGACTACGAGTCGTTCTTCTGGAGTTTATTTGCAGTTTTACCTCATTGTAAAGTAGGAGGCTGTGATGATCTTATGTAACAGAGTCGATGTTGTAATTCTATAGACATACCTTGGACCCGCATATGTTTCTGTTGTACCACTCTGAGCGATATAATACTAGTGGAACGGTGTTTCATTGGTATTATATCAGACTTGCATACTACACCATGCAGTGGTATGCCGGGTCACCACATGTGGGCTCACTTCCTTTCTGACAAGCGATGCTCTACGTTGTGACCTCGGTGCCTCAAAACTTTTATTTGGGATCAGTGGTGACGTGTTAGCTTTTTCAGCAATTGGGCACCGGCTACATTGTGGAAGGCAGAGCAAGAACAATAGAAGAGCCAACAGCTGGCAAAAGTGCCACGTAGGCGGGCTATACTATACATTGTGGATGCTCAAGTGCCCACTATTGTCCTACTTCCTCTTGGCGTGATACTCCCTCCGTCCACAAATAAGTGGACGTGCGGGATTTTCAAGGTAAATTAGTAAAAGGAAAGAAAAAATGCATTGGAGCACTCGTATCTTAAGAAACACATGTACTCAACCACGGTTGTAGATTTTCTCGGCGCAAGACTTTTCCCCAGCAGTTGTGGCTTTCAGTTGTTCGTGGGTGTGGGGAGGAGCTCCGCCGCATCGGTAGAAAGCAAAGAGGAACGGCGGCTCTCGATCGTGCGGTGCACTCGTAAATCACGTGCGACCCGGATTGAGCTTCAGTTACTTTGCCAGCCCACAAAGTCACTGACTTTGTGTCACTTACAAGTGGGGCAATGTGGAACCCTTCATTATATGTGCCCCACATTGTCCCACTTGTAAGTGACACAAAGTCAGTGACTTTGTGGGCTGGCAAAGTCACTGAAGCTCAATCCGTGCGACCCATGCCCTAATAATTAACAATGCATTGATGAGGGCTATCACTTCATCATCCAATAAAATGTAGTAACTATCGTAATAATATTGTCTCTTAAGCCATGTAGTACAGTGCAAGATGCTTTAGAGAAATAAACATCTATTTTATTGCTAATACACATGGTTATTTATTCTAGGCAAATGCCTACCGAAAGATGTAGGAATAGGAAAAATGTAGGATTGCAATGTCATGTCCACTCCAATCCTATAGGAATTCATAGAAACCAAACTTTGTTTGATTCCACCATAGGAAAAGTAAAGGATTCTTAAAAAGAGGCATGAGTAGATGTTTAATTTCTTATGGAATATGTGCAAAGGAATCCTTAGGAAAAATTCCTATCGGAAACAATCCTACAAATCAAACAGCCAAGGATTCAATTCTACCAATTTCCTATGCAAATCATTGGTGTTCACCCAATCCTCTCGAATACTCATCCAAAAAATGCACTAATACTTTGATGGGGAATTTTTTTATTCTAGGCAAGAATAGAGGGTTTGCTTGAGAAGTGTATTAACCAAAGAAGGCATAAGTAATACACCAACACACACTAACATGCCCTTAATGGATGTATCTCCATAAACTCCCTCTGTTTTTTATTACTACTACTAGTTTATGTACTTCTTAACTAATATGGGATAATCATGAAATATATTTTCTAACATTCAGCCAAAATATAGTGCTTCGACTTTCTAAAATACTGAAAAAGCTATTAATTAAAAATATTTGAGCTAACAAATCTATGAAGTTTGAAATATTTTGTATTCCGTCTGAAAGTTGTGTCACTTGGTGTGAGATTCACACAAAAATGATGAAAATATCAAACCTTCAAAATAACTGTAGTAATTCGACCGTTAAGTGCGTTTCATAATTTTGGAAAATCGATTCTATTTGCAATTAAAACTAGTAGTTGGTGATCCCCGATCATCTGATTTGCTCTTAAACAGCTCAATCCTAAATTTGAACCTCCCTGCAACAGAACACGATAGTTGGTGGTTTGTGCGAAAAAAATAACAGTTTAAATAAGTGTTTACGCAATGAAGGCAGCAATAAGCGGTAGTTTGAGCAATTTCCTCGTGTAAACAACATGTAGCGTCGAAGTAGTAGTACTAGGAGTACAGAAATCTTGTGTAATTTCTAGTTCTACACATTACTAGTGTCCACTGTTTGAGAGTTGATGGATCTTTTTTGTGTAATTCCAAATGTGAAGCAAGTCTCCGTATCTGTGAATGGGTCTAATTTCCAATCGAATGAGAATTAGCAAATTGATTTCTATGACAAAAGCATACAAAGCGATTAAAACCAACATACCCGCATTCACCGCTGCTACCAGCATGCGATGCCTCCACGAGTGCATTGACGGCTGCTGCAAATCCTCAGAGGGCATCTAGGTCTTGCAGATTGTCGATTGCCGCTGTCCGGCTAAGCTTAACCAGCATAGCTGCCGCCAAAATATCTCGGATTTGGACCACAGGCAGAAGCTGATTGGGGTCGAAGGATTGCCTGATTCAGAATTTGAAGTACCAAGCCCTCGGCTCCGATGGTGGAAGTTTGGAACTCGGCCCGGCCAGAACCTCCCAAATCTGTGTGTGGCAGTGGATGCCCATCGGCATCCCCAATGCTGCCGACGCCGTGATGTGGTCGGTCGCACTTTGGTCCCCACTAAAGGCTGGGGCTGCAGCACGTCGCCGCCGCCCCCGACGTCCCCACGACGGCATCGCCATGGAACGAGGCGCTGAGTTTGTTGGCGAACCCGAAGCCCTGGATGGCACGTGCTTCTTCACAATGGAAGCATCCTCACCCGGCGAGGTTCGCCCCCGGCGCATGCCTCTGCTCCGACCAGCCCACTTTGCCGCTGCTGCCTGGGCTGCCGCCGATACCTGGGCCACCGCCGCTTCATGGGACCCCCCTCCCTCCTCTCCCTCTCCTAGATCAAAGGGCGCCAGGAGTCTAGCCACAGCAAGACACAGAGCCGCCTGCTTCATCGCACACCAGTGGCACACAGATATTTGCGAGCTTTTAGCGCACACCCCTCCGAGGCTGAGTCGTGGAGCCTGGGTGCACGGGGCTAAGGCTGGAGGAGTCGCCATGGGACGAGGGGTGTCGAGTGCTCGGGCAAGTACGGGAAAGGGGAAGTTTTGCATTCTCAAGGAGCCAAATACTGTATGAGAAACCGGAAAAGTTTGAACGTTTGAAAACTTTGCCGGCATAATGCATCCTTCCAATGCACGCCTACGTACCCAACGTATACGCCAGCTAAGGTAGAAAGCCACTCAGTTGCTACTTTGTTGGAAAAATGTACCATGGCTCAATCTCAGGTCACACACCCATGAAGCCAAGTTAACTCATCTATCAATTGTCACCCTCTTCATCCCACTATAGGTATAGTAAGGTTGCTTCGAGTTTAATCTTTTGTACAGTATTGTTTCTTGTAAGGTTCGTGAATAATCTAATAAAAAAAGTCGTGTGCATCCTTTGGATGCAGAAGCTCGGGCGATTTTTCCCCCATTTCGAAAAAAATCAATTGGTATATTTTGGTTATATTCAAAATTTTACTTTGTAGGTCATGCCATTCTACTACTCGCCTAACACTATTTCTACGCGGGAAGGATACGAGCGATGCAACAAAAAGTAACACATTCGTCCCCCTCCCCCAGTGATTTCTCCTAGATATGAAATCAAACTACAAGTGGTTCAAAAAGGCAATCGAAAAACATGGATTGTTCATCAGTTTGTACATAGCTAGGGAAAATACCAGAATGTCATATTAGTGTTTTAGAGAAGAGCCCTTCAAGTAGTTTGGCACCATGTTGGACACCGTCCAGCTTAATTCCACCCAAACATGATTTTTTTTCGTTTGAATATGTCTAGACTTTGTTTATCATCTTCAATGCGTATTGTATGACATAAGAACACTATGTGCTTTGGTTTTAATTTTTTGAATTTTTAATGCCCAATTGAATCTTGGTCAAATCCTAGGTTTGACCAAGATTTAAACAAGTTCAAAACATGAAAATGAAAAATTAAGCCTGGATCCTTCTTAGTCACTCCAAAATGAATCTTTTGGAAGGTTTTTAAAATTTCCATGTTTGAAACCCAAAACCACTTCCCTTCATGCTTGACTTCATAAGACAGAGTTTAGGGTTAGGGTACGTAGATACATGATTTTTGTGGTTTGAATATGTCTAAAACTTGTTTAATTTATCAACTTGAATACTTATATGACATACGAAGACTATGTGCTTTGGTTTTTCATTTTCTTTATTTTTTCGATTTTTTATGCCGATTTGTATCTTGGTCAAATCCGAGATTTGACAAAGATTTAAAAAATTTTAAAACATGGAAATGAAAAAGTAAGCATGGGTCCTTTTTAGTCACTCCAAAATGAAGCTTTTGGGAGGTTTTTTTTGAAATTTCCATGTTTGAAACCAAAACCACTTCTCTTCATCCTTGACTTCCTAAGACAGAGTTTAGGGTTGTTAGGGGGTACGTAGATACATGCTTTTCTGCTATGAATATATATGTGTGGACCTTGTTAATCAACCTGAATGCTTACTATATGACATAAGAAGACTATGTGCTTTGGTTTTTCATTATTTTAATTTTTTGAATTTTTATGCCCATTTGTACGTATCTCTTGGTGAAATCCTAGGTTTGACCAAGATTTAAAACATGAAAACGAAAAAGTAAGCTTGGATCCTTCTTAATTAGTAACTTCAAAATGAAGCTTTAGGAAGGTTTTTGAAATTTCCATGTTTGAAACCCAAAACACCCTCTTCATGATTGACTTCATAAGACAAATTGAATTTAGGGTTACCGGTAGATACATGATTTTCTAGTTTGAATATGTCTAGACCTTTGCTTTTATCAACTTGAATGCTTAATTAGTATATGACATAAGAAGATGTACTATGTGCATTAGATTTTCATTTTTTTGATTTGTTTTGAATTTTTATGCCCATTCGAATTTTGGTCAAATCAGAGGTTTAACCAAGATTTAAACAAGTTTAAAACTTGAAAATGAAAAATTAAGCATGGATCCTTCTTATTAGTCACTCCAAAATGAAGCTTTTGGGAGGCTTTTCAAATGTCCATGTTTGAAACCCAAAACCACTTCTCTTCATGCTTGACTTCATAAGACATATGAGTTTAGGGTTAGGGGGTGTAGATACATGATTTTTCTGGTTTGAATAGGTCTATAACTTGTTTATCAAGTTGAATGGCTTACTATGCGACATAAGAAGACTATGTGCTTTGGTTTTTCATTTTTTGATTTTTTCGAATTTTTTTATGCCCATTTGAATCTTGGTCAAATCCTAGGTTTGAACAAGATTTAAACAAGTTTAAAACATGAAAATGAAAAATTAAGCATGAATCCTTCTTAGTCACTCCGAAATGAAGCTTTTGGGAGGTTTTCGAAATTTCCATGTTTGAAAACCCAAACCACTTCTCTTCATGCTTGAGCTTGACTTCATAAGACAAAGTTTAGGGTTAGGGGGTATACATGTTTTTTCTAGTTTGAATATGGCTAGACATTGTTTTATCAACTAGAATGCTTACTATATGACATAAGAAGACTATGTGCTTTGGTTTTTCATTTTTTCTGATTTTGTTCTGGATTTTTATGCCCATTTGAATCTTGGTCAAATCCTAGGTTTAACCAAGATTTAAACAAGTTCAAAACATGAAAATGAAAAGGTAAGCATGGATCCTTCTTAGTCACTCTAAAATTAATATTTTGGGAGGTTCTTGAAATTTCCATGTTTGAAACCCAAAACCGCTTCTCTTCATGATTGACTTCATAAGACAGAGTTTAGTGTTAGGGGTAGATACATGATTTGTCTAGTTTGAATATGTCTAGACCTTGTTTATCAACTTGAATTCTTACTTTATGACATAAGAAGGCTATGTGCTTTGGTTTTTCATTTTTCTGGTTTTTTTGAATTTTATGCCCATTAGAATCTTGGTCAAATACTAGCTAGGTTAATTTGACCAAGATTTAAACAAGTTTAAAACATGAAAATGAAAAGGTAAGCCTCGATCCTTCTTACTCACTCTAAAATTAAGCTTTTGGGAAGTTTTTGAAATTTCCATGTTTGAAACCAAAACCACTTCTCTTCATGCTTGACTTCAGAAGACATAGTTAAGGGTTAGGGGGTAGATACATGATTTTTCTGTTTTGAATATGTCCAGACCTTGTTCATCAACTTGAAGGCTTACTATATATACATGACATAAGAAGGCTATGTGCTTTAGTTTTTTAGTTTTTTCATTTTTTTTGAATTTTATGCCCATTTGAATCTTGGTCAAATACTAGCTAGGTTTGACCAAGATTTAAACAATTTTAAAACATGAAAATGAAAAGGCAAGCCTGGATCTTTTCCAGACACTCTAAAATGAAGCTTTTGTGAGGTTCTTAAAATTTCCATTTTTGAAACCCATACGACTTCTCTTCATGCTAGACTTCATAAGATCGACCGAGTTTATGGTTAGGGGGTAGATACATGATTTGTCTGGTTTGAACACATGTATAAACCTTGTTTATCAACTTGAATGCTTACTATATGACATAAGAAGACTATGTGCTTTTGTTTTTCATTCTTCTATTTTTTTTAATTTTATGCCCATTTGAATCTTGGTCAAATCCTAGGTTTGACCGGTATTTAAACAAGTATAAAATATGAAAACGAAAAGGTAAGCCTGGATCCTTCTTAGTCACTCTAAAATGACGAAGCAGCTTTTGGGATGTTCTTGAAATTTTCATGTTTGAAACCCAAAACCACTTCTCTTCATGATTGACTTCATAATTAAGACAGAGTTTAAGGTTAGGGGCAGATATATACATGATTTTCTGGTTTGAATATGTCTAGACCTTGTTTATCAACTTTAATGCCTTACTATACGACATAAATAATGCTATGTGCTTTGGTTTATCATTCTTTTTGTTTTTTCCTGAATTTTTATGCCCATTTGAGTCTTGGTCAAATCCCAGGTTTGACAAAGATTTAAACAAGTTTAAAATATGAAAATGAAAAGGTAACCATGGATCCTTCTTAGTCACTCTAAAATGAATCTTTTGGGAGGTTATTGAAATTTCCATGTTTGAAACCCAAAACCACTTCTCTCTTCATGATTGACTTCATAAGACAGAGTTTAGTGTTAGGGTTAGATACATGATTTGTCTAGTTTGAATATGTCTAGACCATGTTTATCAACTTGAATTCTTACTTTATGACATAAGAAGGCTATGTGCTTTGGTTTTTCATTTTTCTGTTTTTTTTGAATTTTATGCCCATTAGAATCTTGGTCAAATACTAGCTAGGTTTGACTAAGATTTAAACAAGTATAAAATATGAAAACGAAAAGGTAAGCCTGGATCCTTCTTAGTCACTCTAAAATGAAGCAGCTTTTGGGATGTTCTTGAAATTTCCATGTTTGAAACCCAAAACCACTTCTCTTCATGCCTTACTTCATAAGACGGAGTTTAGGGTCATTAGGGCGTAGATACATGATTTGCCTGGTTTGAATATGTCTAGACCTTGTTTATCATCTTGAATGCTTACTATATGACATAAGAAGACTATATGCATTGGTATTTCATTTTTTTTTTATTTTCATGCCCATTTGAATCTTGGTCAAATCCTAGGTTTGAGCAAGATTTAAACAAGTTTAACACGTGAAAACGAATAAGTAAGCATGGATCCTTCTTAGTCACTCCAAAATGTACCAATTGATAGATGTGTTAACTTTGCTTCATGGAAAAAATAATGTCATGTAAATGAGTTAACTTGGATTTCCTACCCTCGAATCCATAGGAAACTTTGTTCTAATGCACTATAATAATGTTATCACCAGAATTTAACCGGATCAGAGGTGGGCCGTGATTAAGATGGGCTTGGAGAATATGCACGGAAGATATACATGAATCGGCCTTGTACACGAAGTTTGGGCTAGTTTGCCCGTGTATCTGTAAATATAGTAGGATACGTGTCGGTTAGGTAGAATTTGGCTCGTACACGGTTGGGGTTATTCCCACGTTAGAAAGTCTACGGACTATAAATATGTATCTAGGGTTATTGAGAAAGACAACAACCACGTTCATAACAAAACCAATCTTGGCGCATCGCCACCCCTTGTTTCGAGGGTGCCTAGATCGCATCTTGCGATCTATGCAGTATACGTTTATTCGTTGTTCATGCGTTGCTCGTGTTGAAGCCTTGTTGATGGCGAGCAACGTAGTTATCGTAGATGTGTTAGGGTTAGCATTGTTTTATCGTGATATATGCTTTTATCCATGCTGCCCTTAGACATCTAGCTGCCTTTACATCTATCTTAGGTGTAAGGGCAGCACCTTGCTTGATCCTTGTTTAGTAGATCCGATCTGTTATGATTGCTCCTTGCTCTTCAAGGATTAGTTTAATATCTACATAGTTAGGCCTTGCAAACGGGTTGAAGGATCCAGTAGCACATAGGGTGTAGTTTGCTAGCCCTAGATAAGATGTTCCGGGAATCAACTCCACGTTGGTTTTTAGGCCTTATCTAGGGCTGGTTTATTATCATCTTGCGTGGCTGCCAGGCTCAATCGCGTGTAGGATGTTCCGATTATGTGGTGAAAACCCTAAATCGTCGTAGGTCGTTTTAGCTTAATATTGATCAAGCAGGACCACCATGTTATCGTAGACCTTATACGAATCATGGGTGGATCGGCTCCTTGAGCCGATTCGCAGGACAACCTGAGAGCCGATCGAGGCTCGTATTTAATGTTTACGTGTATGCCATGCAGGAAACTAAGCGAAGCAATCCATCACCTTCCTGACCAGGTATAGGTCAGGTGGCACGCCCTTGCACCAGCATCGGACGTGCGTGCCGGAGCTTTGCGGGCCGTCGCTCGAGGGACCAGGGCCAGCCGCAGCTCTGGGAGCCTCCCGGCTCTACGTGTTGCCCGTCGCTACTCGCTGGTGGGTTTCGAACGCCAACACATTCTGGCACGCCCGGTGGGACAGTCTTCGACATCAACTGCATCGCCATCTGCATCTGAGATGGCGGAAGATCCAGTCACGTACGAAGATCTGACTGAGGAGCTCAAGAAGAAGTATGACGATGTCAAAGCTATCTTCGAAGCCGACCTCATCGGCTCTTTCCAGGGGACCCGCTCGCACGGCATCAGGTGGAAAGGGTTCTCACCTGAAGGCGCGCTTGATGGAGTGGATCTGTCTACCCCTTCAGAAGAACGCACCAGGTCTCTGCGTCAAGAGGTTAATCACATGGTAGCCCATTCGCTACACCGCCATTCTGAGAGCCTGGTGAACGCTTTGGAGCGTGTCGCGCTTCGGGTGATCCAAGAAATCATGAAGCATCAGTACTCTCCGTCAGGACCTGCTCTAGGGACTCACCAAGGAGAGATACCACTCCAAACCCGACCACCGCTGCCGTTCGCGTTGGCAGCACCAGAAGTGCCGAGTTCACCGGCATTCATCGCCTACAAGATCGGTGGCGATCCTAGTGATTACCAGTTCTTATATGAGGCGCCTAAGGAGATCCCGCACGGATACACGTGCACATATGTGCCGCATCGCAGAATCGGGCACTCCACGAACCGATGCAACAGCAGGGATTTCTGGAATAGCAGGAGGGGCTTCTGGATCAGATCTTGAGAAGCAGGCGTGGCTAGCTAAGTATGCCACTCCAATAAACCTTCAAAGCTCAACTCCCACAGCTAGCTCAGATCTTGAGAAGCAAGCGTGGCTAGCCAAGTATGCCACTCCAGCGAATCTTCAAATCTCGACTCCTGCAGCTAGCACCGCGGATCAGATCAGTAAAATCTTGAGAGACCAGTTCGGCATGGTGCCGAAAAGGAGGGCAATCGGCTATTCTAAGTCGTACCCCAACGAGTACGATTTGATCCCACTACCACCCAAATATCGGCTCCCTAAATTCTCCAAGTTTAGTGGGTCAGATGGCTCCAGTTCAATCGAGCATGTGAGCCGATATTTGGCGCAGTTGGGCACGATCTCAGCATTAGACGCACTATGCGTGAGGTTCTTTGCACAGTCCCTCACAGGATCGGCTTTCGGGTGGTACACCTCGCTGCCACCAGATTCAATCCGGACTTGGAAGCAGATGGAAGAGCAGTTCCACATGCAGTATCACTCAGAGGCTTCCGAGGCTGGTATTGTCGATCTAGCACAAGTACGACAGAAGCGTGGAGAAACAGTGTCAGGATACATCCAGCGCTTCAGGACCATCAGGAACCGATGCTATTCGGCTCGTTTGACTGAAAAAGAAGCAGTCGAGTTGGCGGTGGTGGGTCTCGCATCGTCGATCAAGGATATGGCTTCCCAAGCAGAGTACGCTTCATTGGCGCATATGGTTCAGAAACTGTCATTATATGAACAGCGCCACCCAGAGTTGTACCAGGACAAGTTCAAGCGTGCGGTAGTCCTGGCAGAGACAGAGGAAGATGAAGGCTCTGCAGGAGATCAAGAGGTAGCAGTGGCTGAATGGGCTCGGGGGGCAAGCCCCGTGTCCTGCAAGTGGGTTAAGCCACAAGGTCCTCCAAGAGGGTTTGACTTCGACGTGACCAAAGCTGAGCAAATTTTCGACCTCTTACTCAAGGAGAAGCAGCTAAAGTTACCCGAAGGCCATAAAATCCCTACGGCGCAAGAGCTGAACGGAAAGCCATATTGCAAGTGGCACAACACATTCACCCATACCACTAACGACTGCAGGATGTGGCGTCAGCAGATCCAAATGGCGATAGAACAAGGGCGTCTAATTTTCAGCCAGTACGCCATGAAAGTCGACACACACCCCTTTCCCGCCGTTAACATGGTGGAGTACACTTACCCCGGGAGGTGCCAGCCAGGTTTCTCGTTCAGCATTAACATGGTCGGGCCTGTGCACCACCCTGGTAAGGACAGAGACGAGGGCACCCGCTCTCGTAGCAAGGACAAGGAGGAGGCCGTTCCACGCGACCGGCCCCGACACGATGGCAAGCGCTACATCACAGAGGGAGAAGTGAAGAATGTGCGATATCAGCGACCTCTCTCTGATCATCTCCTCAGCAAATATGAGCGTCAGTACGACCAACGCCGGCGATACAACGACGACGACGAAAGAGATCGTCGGGCTAACAGGGATGCCAGGAAATATCATTAGCATGATCGGGATGATGAAAGATATGAGCGCCATGCCAAGGAAAAGTCAAGAGAGCAGGACGACGTGGACAGGCACTGGGACTGTCCCTTCTTCAAACACTGCTGGGATTCAGGAATGAGCCGATTGCCCACAATCGGCAACTGCCCAGAATGTAGACAGAAGAAGAAGGGCACGGGAGACGTGTCAGTATTCAAGCGTCTAGGGCCTCTCCCATCTCGGAACAAGCAAGCTGAGTCCTCTCGGGTGGAAGATCTTGAGGAGTTAGAAGACGAAGAAGAAGATAAATACCACCGTCCAAGGTGGTGCCCTGATGGACTCAGCCACTCCCAAAAACGTAGGGTTCAGCGACTACGTTGCTTGGAGGAAGCCGAAAGGTTATACCTGCATACGTTGAGGAAAGCGCGGCCTGATCTGGCCGCGAAAATTCAGCGAACTCTGGACGAGGAGGGTCGACCACAGAAGAAAGAGTGGCGCCCCAAACAGAAGAAAGTCGATGATGAGACATCGGCTGGCACCAACATGGTGTTCATTCTTCCGGCGGAGTTTTGTGCTCCTGGAACCGAAGAGGCACCTGTGGCACAACTTGACTGCGGCCCAAGGCCGGTTATCTTTGAGAAGCCACGAGAAAGAAGTTACAGACACCTGAAGGCCCTGTAC